>NW_005054453.1:895097-978103 GCF_000277835.1 Geospiza fortis
AGGAATGATGAGGGCTCTTGGTGAGGAGAGCACTATAATAAACAACATAAAAGACGACCATGTGAACAAATTACAGAAGAGCCTGATGCTGGTTTAAGATTTCTTGTCCAAAGACCTTGGCTGTGTTCGCAGCGCTATAAGGATGTTGGTATTCCTCCTGGTTTGAGATACTATCACAAGAAGATGTTATAGTTGAAGAAGTATTAGATGTAGCAAGCTCTTCTCACTGGGAATGGTTTAGGTTTCGTTCTGTTGCTGAAGAATGTGTCACAATTTCTTTGCCCATTAAAACCACATTTGCAAGTTTGGGCTTAGGCCTAAGCTTGCTTGTCCTGAGTCTAATTCTTAACAACTGCTACTATTACTTTTAGTCAGGAGCTCAGGCTCTAGAAGGCAGTGTTTTGATTTTTATAGGCTTTTCAACAATGCAAAGAGCATTGGTGAGTAAGAGAGTAATTAAGCAGACTCGTGACAGGTCTTTGCCTCTGGTTAGTTTCTGCAACATTGTTATTCGTATATGCATTTTACAAGACTTTCATAGCAAGATGGGTTTGTCTTCTGTGAAATTTGTTTATATGAAGGACAGAGCAAAAAGAGCTATCTGACAGACAAATATAACCTTAAATGGCCTAGCATGTTCAAATAAGTGAATGTAATTTTCCCAGAGGCTGCAAAAGGGCAAACATAAGGGCCTGAAAAGAATACAAGAGTAAGCCACAGGACAACCAAAATTCCTGAATTTGGGTTATAGTGGAACATATGCCAAAATTGCAGGAGTTTTTAAGAAATCTAAGAGGGAAAAAGTGATGAATAAAAACTTAAAAGCAGAATTTTACAGAAAGAATTTACTTAACTAGCAACTATGAGATGATAAAATATTCTACAACAAAAAACGTGAGAGTAAAAAACGGAAGGGAGGAAGTGATGAGAAGCACATGACTGCAATTGTACCAGATTGATTTTCTTGCAAACTTCTGATTATAAGCATTTTTACGGGTCAGGAAGGTTCAAATTTTGTCATGAAAAAGAATTTTGAGCACGCAAATCTGAAGATTCAGGTTCCTAAGCTAGAATATAAAACAGTATCATAAACAAGAAACTACTGAATACACACATGAAACATTACACAATTTCCTTTGCCTCTACATAAGAATATCTTGATAAACACATATTTCATCCTTTATTGGGGCATGCAAACAAAATGAAGTGCATTGAACAAATCTCAAAACTATTTTGTGGATAACTAAAACATCTGGAGGAGACAACATAAGAACAAGCACAATGATAATTCGTAGGAAGAGATGATCTAAATAAACTGAAGGTTGATCTCATATCCCTTGACTCAAAAATTAAAATTCCTTAGAAGCCAAGATTCTTTTCTTCACAGTAACCATTGGGAACCAAAGAAAATTTTTCATCAACTACTCTTTTGCCAAAATTAAAATAATTAACCTCCTTTAAAAACAACTCTTTATGTAATCCTTGCTTCACAGTACTTGACAGAGCCAGTAAGCTCCAAGCCATACTCAGTTATTTGGAGAGAATGAAACTTTTAAAACATCAGTAAAATTGATCATATTGAACCCTGCAAAGGGACTGCATCTTGCAAGATAAGAGGTGGATTATTTCAGCAGTTACCAAAATGACATAGTATCAAAAGATTAAAATCTTTGGCTAGCATAGACAATTTTTACCTGTAATCCTTTGGAAGAGAAAGGTATACCTTTATTTTTAGGTTGGTGTTGAAATGACATCAGCTAAATCTGCTTTATTCCCAAATGAAGGCAACACAATACAAATGTTAAAACTGTTCCCTTACACTTATTCCTATATACGATACTGTTCCTAGATCACTCTCTTTGCTCTGCCCAATTTCTTCTGAATTGTTCTGTGAGGAGAAGCTCTTACATGGATTAACACGAAAGTTGTTATGATATGTTCACACTGACATAACACACTTTTTGGTTGTTGATGGAAATATTTTTAAAAACCACATTCATGCTAGTGTGAAACATGGCCTTCGAGAATCTTCATGAAACTGGCAGCAAAAGCAGAGCTCCTAACTGAAAGAGCTATGTTTTGTTATTGAGTCTTGAGGCTTCTCAAACCAGCAGGGAAAAAAACGCTACTTGTTTCATCAGACTATTAAAAAATACTCCCTGTCTTAACCCCTGAGTAAAGCAGCAGCATAATCATGCTATTGATAGAAACAAGATACGGTTTTATTTGAAGTAATCAATCCTGTTTCTGTGAAGCTGCTGGTTGTTTTCATTGTCTGTGAGAGGGTGCCTTCTGTATAGTCCAGAAAATACATTCACACACTGCTTTTAGCTGCCACACTTGCTGAAGTCCAGCTGGCTTTCTGGCAGGCAAAGCAGATTTCTGGCTGAATGGGGTTATAAGCATATTATCACATATCCACAGGCACAGGGTGATGCTGGCTTTCAAATCACTGTATGCCCCACTACGGATGGCAGCGTCTGTCTTGGGAATGAACACAGCATTATCTCAAGAGATTGAGCTCTTCCAAAGGGTCACTGGGTGCTAATTGCCCTATGCAACTTCTGTTTCCACACCTCTTGGCTGTGTAAAGCCCCTGGCTTTTAAGCATGGTGGGAAGGGCCAAGGGGAGATGGAGAACAGGCTATGTCAGCGCTCCGCAGCCAGAAACGTTTCCCCGGCACATGGACAGACACAGCAGTGAGTTCTGTCTGCTGGACTTGCCAGTACAACAGCGAATGTTTATACTTTCTTCACACTGCTGACTGGCTTGAAAAATCAGTAATAAAAAAGTAGAGTTCACAATTCTTATCCTTATTGTTCAAAACACTTTAGCTGCTGAACTGTTGTGGGCAGCCAGTTGTGGGTCGGATGGCTTGTCCTGGACGCCCAACCTTCCCAGAGAGAGGCGCTGCAAGAGACTATTGGAATATTATCCAACAAGAGACAACTTCCTGGGGGTCTCAGGCAGTCCTTCAGGCGCTGGGTAACGCCAGGAAGGGGCAGGCAGCCCAGCTCTGGGCAGTGATTTCAGCTCTGCCCTGTGAGGTGCGCTGGGGCCAGCACAGGGACACAGAGACAGCAGCACCGTGTGGTTGTTCCACAGAGTTCCTTCATTCCAGCACGCTGCCAAGGAGGCCACGGACAACAGCACCCCACTGAACAGGGCAGGAACTGGGGTTTTTATGGGGAAAAGCAGAGGTGGCACAAAGGGGGAAAAACCAATCAGTTTCAGAGAATCTACATGGGACCCCAGCGCACTCCGGGAACTCACCATGGCCACAGAGGGTTTCTCAATCCAGGAGGTTTGGGGAGATCTTATCATACACTGTGCAAAGGACACCTCTCCAAGGGAGAGGTCTGCCACGCCTATCTGTCTCCACATTGAACAATATCCCATAAGTTAGATAATGGAAAGTCCTCCACACAAACCTTTGGCTTTTAAAGGATGGGGGAAAAGCCTTAAATTCTGTAGACTAAATCTCCATTTACTGCAGAAAAAAAAATCCTCAGGGTATGGATGTAAGTGAGCAAGCAGCGAATTCTTCAACTATGTACTTTTTTGGTTTAGTATTCATTAATATTCTCCATCTGACAGTGGTTTCATTTACAGGTGTGCAAAGGAAAACTGAATTTTAAGATTTATTTAGTCGAGAAAGGGAAGCTTATAAAGGTCAGCTTATGTAAAGAGGAGAGATTACCACATAATTTCACATATTGCTCACTGTGAATATCATACAGTAAATAAACAGTAATTCCTAGCTTTTATATAGTAATTTTCACTTACACGTAAAACACAGCTAACACCTGAATTTGCAGGGCTAACTTCAAGTGCATAAAAGAAAGTAATCTTGACAAAGCCGAGATTTGCTCACAAACCGCAGCATTTTTGATGGAGATTTTCCATGGCCATTACAAAATAATTTTTCATTCAAAAGGTTAAGAAACAAGTTCTCCATCTACTTATCTTCTAAGGTAGTGGGAGAAAACATAAAAATATGAGAAAAATAAACAGCTATCTAAATAGCTAAAAATCCTAAGCAGCATCTTATCTAAAAATCCATTTTATGTCTTCACTGGCCTAAGAATAGTTAAGATACTTTTACTGAACTGGAACTTGTCTAAAAACTTACAAAATTTAGTGAATTATCCCAAAACATTAAATCACCAAGCTCTTCTCAACATTTACCCTTTTTTCAACCTGGAAATATTATTTTCCTACTTCTTTTCAACATGTCCTTTTGATCTCTCTTCCTTTTTGCAATAATGCTCCTATGTTTTACTAGAATGTTCTATTATTTCATCCTTCATATTTCTCACAGAACAGCATCAAAGGCTCTATAAAACCAATTAAGTTGGTTGTGACTCTTGGAACACAAATGTTTTCAAAGCTTTAAGACACCATGCACATGTCTGCTAACTGCCCTTGTTATTCTACCTTATGCAATTGTCTGTTCTTTTAAAGGCAGCACTTTCTCCTGTCCTTGTGGTTCCTAGATGTGAAGATCTTCCATAAATCCTCCTCAAGAAGCCTGTGTTAATATTTTCACCCACTGAATTATGATCTTTAGTCTTGACATTCACACTTTAAAAGTACCTTCATCTTTCTACATGACAGCAATACAGAAGTGAACTTTTTCCAAATGAAAAATTACCTTAGAAAACTTACCCTTCCCTATAAACATCTAATCCATGGGTGCTAAGAAGAATCCTTCTGTTTATTTGTTGTAACAATATGACATTACAAAAACAGAGAAATAAGTAATATAATATTTTGTTTCAGGTAGAAAAGTGGCTTTCCTAAAAGTGAAAATTTCTAAATTCTCCCTAATGGTAAGTAATTATCATGGAGCAGCAAATAACAGGCTACACCAATTTATACCAGCTGATTTGTCCCTGCTTGGCATGTGGTTCAAATCTGCCTTTATCCCTAAAGATCAGCAATTTTCTGGGAAACACGGTAATAGTGAAAGATTGTGACAAAATAAAATTATTTTTTTCACCTCTTCTCAAATGTTTTGCGAGATACATTCTACTGTAAACACCCAGGTCACAGTTTGAAAAGCACATTAAGAGATAATTATAAATATCTAACTCACATAAAAGAGATCAGATGCTACAAGAATAAGCCTATGGAATTTTTTGAAAGCTGAACTAAAAAATAATCTACTGAAGCTGCAGTAGTTAATAATGTAAGAGAAGTAAACAAAAAAAATAAGATAAGCGTGGGGTCAGCCCACCAGTGTTTGAGGGACAATGTGCTAGTGAGGTCCTTCGGTCTGCAGTCTCAGCAGGGACAGAGGATGAAGATGCACATGGCAGCAAAGCCACAGGGATTATTGATGAGGTGGAAACCATGGAAACTCCTGAGAACAGGAATTAGGGATCCTCCCTGCAAAAAGTTGTGGGGATTTGGCTGTCTAGAGTTCAATGATGGTGATGATGGTGTTGAGTGTTTAGGGGTTAGGATCAGGAGAAAGGCCAGACAGACAGATGTCATGGTGGGAGTCTGTTACACACCATTCAGCCAGGGTGAAGAGGCACATGGAATATTCTACAAGCAGCTGGGAACAGTCCCACTCATAGGGGACTTCAGCTTGCCAGATATCTGCTAGAAATATAACACATCAGAGAGAAAACAATTTAGGAGATCCCTGGGGTGTGTGGAAGAGAACTTCCTGATGCAGCTGGTAAGTGAGCTAACCAGTGAAATTGCTCCACTGGACCTGCTGTCCTCCTGTTTTTTCAAATCCTCTCTTTGGGGAATACATAAGTGAAGTATACATTTCAGTGTCAGACAACAGTTTTTAACTTGCCCCTGTTTAAAATACTTCTAGCTGTATAATCCACACACTAGTCACAATAGAGCATAGGAACAAGTGACTGAAGACATGAGGGTAAATGAAATGTTGGTGCTTATTTGTAGTGGTTTCTAGGATTAGATTAGCCAGTCTGTTATGCAATGTCCTACACCATGTTCAAATTCCAATGCCTCAAATATCCAAATACTTACATAGAAAGGTTCAATTGGTTCTGAAAATGCAGCACAGATACACCTAGAGTAGAAATCATGAACCACGTGCGCACTCAGTTAGGACCAAAATTTGCGTAATGAAAGAGTTGTACTTTCCATGCCTCTGGAAGTATTGTACAAGGGACATACTGCATTCATCATGAGATGCAAAGAGAGGCATTAACCAAAAGTTTAGATTCACAACGGTTTTAAAAACAATATAAATCTCAGTTATCAAGACAGCCGAAAATCACTTGGACCTTCAGTGATACAATTAAAATGTTTAACTTTATTCATAACGGGGAACAGATCATGTCACCAAAAATAAGAATTAAATTCTCTTTAGCAGGAGAAGCATGGAAGACAAATAGTGAGCAAATAGCACTGTGAACAAAGGGGGACTGCTGTTTAAAATCTGATGTGAGTGACTAGGACAGCTTGCAGAGCTTTTTGCTGCCTGAGAGACACAAGCTGTCTGAGGCACCTCCGGAGGACACAGGGGGATGGCTGGGGCAGGGTCCCTGTGCCCTGGCTTTGCTCTCACACTCCTCCTTTGCTTCTGGACAGAGGGTGGCAGGCAGGCTGCATCCTGGGAAAACAGGCCTTTGGTTGGACTCGGTGGGGGCTTCCTATTGCCTTCCCTTCCTGAAGATCTGACTGATGTGTTGGGGTCCAGGCTGATAAAAAACAGGCTCAGAATGACTGCCCTTGAGATATGGGGGCAAAAAGTGTGAGTGCATCAGTCTGGATAGGTAACCTCCCATGCCTGAAAACCTCCTAGGAGAAGCACTTGGACAAAATGAAGATTGGAGGAGGAATAAGCCCACACATTTCATTATGGAGAAATTCTGACAAATTATTCCTTTTGTGACAAAAGTCTAAATTATACAGGAGAAGCAGTAGCTGTCACATCATCCTGACTTCAGTAAGATTTTTGACATCCTGTCCTGTAAAATTAATATAAGCAAGCAAGAAATCAGTCAGCATGAGGGGGCACAATCTGTGCACCTGTGAGGTGGACTCAGCAGTGCTGCACAGAGAGGAACTTGTGTAATTGAAAGAAAGGAAAATGGGTAGGGCAGTCAGGATTGTTCGAGCAGTTTCACTTTTGATACAGCTATCAAATGAAAACTGCTCACTAAACCTGAGGCAGTATTAAACAGAAGGAATGAAATGTTCTGGAAGGAAAAAGCAGACCACAAAATAACACTGAAAAACTTTTTCCTGCATTTGCCACAGGATCCTCCCTTTGCTGTGCACCATCCTTGCACATCCTATGCCACATTCCTGTAAGGTTTTTCAGTACACTGGACATTTTGAGGAGAACATTAATAAAATATCCACCAGGTATGGTTTTGGCATATGTGCTCACACCTTAGGGCAGAAGGACGAACTAGACATTGTCAAAAATCCTTTACAACTCAGTTTTTGATCTATTTGAGCAAAGGTAACTCCCAAATTGTATAATATGTACAACTGGAGAAAACTCCATATAAACACTAGAAAGTATAAACAACGCAAAATCACAATGATGGCCATAAAACCAGCTTTTCTCTTTCTTAAGTGGGGAAGTAGTTATTTTTAAATTATCAGATAAAATATATTAATATGTCTAGTACTTTTAAAACCTCAAGTTATGCTACCTGTCCCTCAGGAATCACACAGTGGCAACTTATATTTCTGAAGAAGCCTTGAGAAGTTCACTAGTTTCATATATTCACCTTGCTCCTGAGAAATGTAAAAATTAGCCCAAACTAATTTTAAGCTAAACTTCCTACTTCAGCCAGAGCACAGAGGACTTGATTTAAAGTTGCTAAATAAAGATTTGTTAATTGAGATGACTGGCAGTGAAAAAGGTCACCAAGCCCTTGTAGTTTAGGATAATAAGAACTCACACCATCATCAGTTTCAGTTCACTTTTTCCTACATTCAGTGCAAAGACTTAGTTCTTCCCCCTTGCCAAAGACAAAATGGATCTCTTGCTCCTCTGGAATGCCAGAAGACTGTGTTTATCTGATTCTTAGGTCTAAGCTTCTATTGATAGGTGTATGAGAGTAGGTTAGAATTGATTTCATACAGGCACCCAGAAATGAAACTAGCAAACATGCAATTTTATGGACCAGCTCCATGTAATGTAAATCGTGGAAATCACAGAGTCTCCACCAGTATAAACACATGGAAGGGTTTGCAAGAAAGTGTTAAACTAGCAGGAATTAAATTCTATCCTTCCCCTAAGCCACATAACATTGATTTTTAAAGATAGAAAACTAGCTACAATGGGAGCTGCATGAAAATAGATGCTCTCTGGTGAACAGTAGGAGTCACTTCAGGAGGAATCCTGTGGTTAGAAAAAGCAAATGACAAGATGCTCTCTGTAATGTAGGTGTCTGGGAAGTGACAAGAAATAGCGTAGTCTTTCATATCTGAGATTTTGGACAGTCTTTCATATCTGAGATTTTTATTTCTCAGGGGACATCACATCCAGTGTTCTTCTG
The DNA here is from genome assembly GCF_000277835.1 of Geospiza fortis. NCBI lineage: Eukaryota > Metazoa > Chordata > Aves > Passeriformes > Thraupidae > Geospiza > Geospiza fortis. The sequence continues at coordinate 903,606 of NW_005054453.1, forward strand.
GAGCATGCCTACATGGAGCACTCATCCATGTCTTGCATGTTCACTATTGACTGTCTTCATTTCACAGGATTTATAGACTGGCATCACTGTGTGTGTAGTTGCACTGCCACAAACTGAAATATTTCTGAGGCAATGTATTTCCCTGAGTTCAAACAAGATTTAATTCCTTGATTTGCTTTCCTTCCTAAGGGTCACCTATCAGTACTGGAATTCTTATCTGTCCTCCACGGTCTCTTTAGATCTTTCATACTGTTAAAGTCTCAACTTTTGCCAGTGAAAATACATCTTTGCCTCTATTGATTAAAGTTCACTATATACAGATTTTATTTATATTTCAAATATTTCTGGATGTTACTCTTTGGTTATATTTGACTAAGTACTATGCAAGTACACAAGACAAAAAAAGGCAAAGCAACCATGGATGCTTTGAGTCTCAACTCTTCAATAATGTTTTTTTACAAAAACCTGCGCTTTTTTTCTCCCACATTTTCAACTCTGCAGAAAATACAATAATGTGTTGAGCATCTTTTGTCTATTATTTTAATTCACACAAAGTTTGATCATAGTGGCAAAAAGTTTTGGCTTCCTGTGTTTGCCTAGCTTGGCCAATGTGGCAGCAGCAAATTAAAGGGCTGCTGCTTCATTACACTCTGGCTAGGATACAGCCCAGAAGTTTGCCTTTGATTTTTCTCTATTTGGAACAATCTGGAGCAGATTTCAAAGCCCACTGAAGAGTAACAAGAACATCAAGTCATGTATCAGAGATACTTAGACTTTTCAGTATTAGGAAACGCTGTTTGCACCTGCAAGCCAGCCCCATGTTGGACATTCATACAGACAGTTCATGGAAGCTGCTCACTGGACAGGTGGAGTTCAATGGAAATCCTGTCCATAAACACTTGGCTGTTTTTGGAGTACATGGAGTACACACAGATAAATCATTGGGGAAACAGAGAGGACAGGAAATGTGCTGTACAGTTCTCCAGCTCCTTGCTGCTGCATGATTTCCTACAATGAATTGTAGTCACCTAGGCCAGACAGTCATGAGGCAGAGGATGGGAGAGATCAGAGTGAGCAGGGGGGTTAAGAATGGGGAATCTCCATTCCTATGCACGCTGAACATTTCTGTGTCCCTTGTGGCCCCAGTGAAAGCAAAGGCACGGCATCCAGAGGAAGCTGCTGCTCCTGAATAGCAGGTGCTCTGGGGAGAGGTAAAAAGTAACAGATGGGAAGCATCACTGGTCTGAGGACAATAAACTACTGCAAAGCCCAGGTCTGAGATAAAAAATGACCAATTATTTGGTAAATTTCAAACCACCACCTTTTCATCAACTAGTCAAAACTTTGCCAGCTCCCAGAGCATTCATTCTTCCTGTACATAATGTGCCATATATTAAGATTACCTACAGAAAGCACATTGATTTTTTTTTATGTAAAGGAGTGATATTGTGGGGTGTGGTGGGAGTTCAGTATTCCACAAGTGTCATAATATATTTTCATATATTCTCTTTATATGCCCTAGACGTCTGAAAGCAATGTGACAAAACTAAAGACTACTTTGAATTTGGTATGGCTCCTAATTTAAACTAGTTGGAGAAATCCCTTTCCTTTCTTTTGGCTAAATGCACTCTGTTGTGCAGTGTCTCTTAAATTTTTAGATTTAGAATAGATTCTGTGTATGTGGTAGCTAAATAGCTTGCTTTCTCTGTTTATACAGAAATTAGTTTTCAAGAAGGGTTTTATACTTCTGTCACAAAAGCTCTGATCCTTAAAAAGACATTTGTATTACAGCATAAAGCATAAGACAAGAAACTTGATACAAATGTCACAGTTATTTTACTTCAATATTAAAGAAGAAAATAAAGGAAACTATCTTGATGGAATGCACATCATTACTCAGTTGCATTCCTCTTTCATCTCTCCAGTTTATTAACCTCTCTCATGTTATTCTTTCTCGGAGGACTTATTTGCATCCTCATACAAGTTAGGATCAAATTTTCCTGTGTTCCTTAAAGCTTCAACTACAAATGGTGAAGTGAGCCACAAAGCAGGCTGCTAACCTCAGAAAGGGTGCCTACATGGACTGAGACGGAGAGATTTTGGGAACATTTGTTAGCTAAGCGGAAAGGAATCCACCCCCCATCTCCCAAGAGATTATTATAATGTAAAATTTTGACCCTTCAACTCACTGTTTTGGAAACACTTAGAAAATGCTTATCTAGAAAAAAAAATGACTGATACATGTTTTGGATGTTGTGCTCTATACTGCATAAAGGTGCTGCTTTCAGGGGAGGATTATGAGCTACAGGTCCTGGTTGGAGGCAGTACCAGTGCAGCCAAGGGCATTTAAACCCTCCAAGGCTCTTGCCAGCCCTGCTCCTCAGCTAATTTAGGCATTGCTCTGTTCAGCATGAGCAACCTGACAGGGAGATGTGCCTGCTTCCCCAAGGCACTGCTGTGGGCTCCAGCCAGCCAGTGCAGAAGTGTCCAGCCATCTCAGGTCACGTAGCACAGCACCTAATTTCACAGAGGCGCTTGAGTTCTGCTCCTGTAGGAACTATCTTGGAATGTAAGGATGAGAGTCATCAATGTTTTCGTGGATTTGGCATGTAGCTCCCTGCATCAGAGAGTGTGAACTGCGAGAGCTTTGTGGTCTGGCTGCTCCACTCAAGTCTGATTAACACAGAGAGAAATAACACAAGGATAATTTGAGAGAACCTCTAGAGTGAAGGGATTCCTTTTGGGATGTTAGCCAGCTTGTTTTTATTTATAGTGAACTTTATTCATTTTTTTTAATAATTAATTTATATGTAGAATTTTCCTATAATGCAATTTGAAGAGCAACGTTCTTAGGAAGAATGTAGGCTGAAATACTGCAAATATTTTGTTTAAATAGAGTAGAACTTGCTCACGTGGCACGTAAGATTATATGCTCCTAACACAAGTCCAACTAAGAACTGCACCTTTCTGTGTGTTAACTTTTTTCACAGATTCAGAAGCATATTTTACACATTTTATGCATTAAATGCCTTTCCCTTCGTTTTGCTTTTGCTGACTTAGCAACTGACTTGGTTTTGCTTGGAAACACTGTCTCTTTAAACAGCAATAGCTCATTCTTAGTGGCAATAGTTGATAAATTATAACATGCCAGAAATATTGTGCATGCTTCTGAAAGGCGTAATAACAATGTCTCACCAGATGTGCCTAGAAATTAAATACTGATTTTGCAATGCCAGTTTTTAATAAGCAATCTAAGAGTCTATAATTTAGGAAACATTACAATTTAGTATGAAAAAAAGAGAGACAGCCCTGGATGAGCCATGAAGCAGAAGTTGCCTAGATTTTCAGAGGATACCCATTCCCACCTAGTACCACGTTTAGTACATTACATGTTCTATTACAGGAGTATCTGCTCCATAGAACTATTCAGTCCTGAATATTGGTATGTGTGCTTACAGCACTGGTGCAGAACAGACACCAAATTCAGTTGTGTGTGAACATGGTAATTTCCAGAAATGCACCTTTCTACCTTATCTAGAAGACAGATTGATGTGAGTCTCTCATCATACAAGCTCCCCTCTGTCCTGTCCTTCTCAGCAGCAAGCCACTCTGCTCCTGGCCTCTATCACTAGGGTCAAGGCTCACCTCTGCTAAACCACCACGGAGTAATGGTGAAAGCTGCTGGGCTGGCTGGGATGTGGCTTTTCAGAGGCAGAAGGCTGTTTCCCCTGCAACCGCCTCCTCTGGCTGCCGCACCGGCAATGGTGGAGGGAGCCAAAATTGTACATCCTTACCAGCTCTATATATCCACCCTGTCACCTAGAGCAAGAAAACAACCATTCCTTCAGCTTCCGATGCGGAAATTCAAAGGGTTGATAATTGATGGTGCAGTAGTTCAGCCCTGGAGCGAAAATTCAAAGACAGCAGGGATATTATAACAAAAAAAAAAAAAAAAGTACTTTGGAAGAGATAAGTTTTAAATTGCAATTATCTTCTGCATGTGCCTGTATATTTGGGTTCAGGTTTGCTAAAAGTTTTGGAATTCATTTAAAGAAAATTAAAATCATTATAGAGCATTATATCTCATCAGAGTTGATAACTTACCAGTGAAGGTCTTCATTTCAAGACCTCTTCTTAAAATGACTAATACTAAGACAGTAAGTGAGAAGAATGTAATGCATTCCCTTCTTTAAGCACTCAGAAATTTAGCAAAGGAAGTTGGATTTGGGCTGAGTCAGCTGGGGCTATCCTACAGGGATCTGTTGTTGCTAGAACGACTGGTTTTTGTGTACCCGCCTGATCACAGAGCCTTCTTCCCTCCCATTTCTGCACTCCTGCTCCTGCAGCAATACCTCCTCTCCCAGCGTTCAGCAGCAGAACCAGCACCAAGTGCACAGGAATTCCACGAGAATAGAGGCAGACTTTTAGGAAGAGAGAAACCACAAACTTGTTGATGAAAAGTCATGCAGTTGCACAAAACATTTGGGAAATGCTTCTTCAAACCAGGATGATCATGTGTGAGTTTTCAGTTTTCCTGCTTTAGTTCCAAAATGACAGTCACGCATCTGTTTCCACTTGACTGCACTCACAGTCTTTGTCACTGCACTTAAAACACTAAGTTACAATTTAGTTGCTCCTTAGTGAGAATAATTGCCAGTATCTTGCCAAAAAGCCTGTGTCCCACTATAAATTAAACCTGCATCTACAAGGTTTCTGTAGATGCATAAATTAGAAATAATTATAAGTTATTTTGCTTTTAATAGTCTGAGAATAATTTCTGCTATAAATAAACACCTTGGTATGGCTAGTAGCAAGCAGATGATTATAAAATGTCTCCTGTGTAATTAGGGAGCACATTTTTGTGTAATTAAGAAAAAGAATGAGAGTTAAATTTTGAGGGAGTGCTGGCGGTCTTGCCACCCTACTGTAATATAATGTATAGTGACATCTGCATTACTTTTATATACAAATAATGTCATTTTTAGGAATAGTTTTTATATTAAGCTAGAAATATATTCTAAACTTCAGAAAGGCCAGCAAAACACAGTGCTTAAAAAAAGAAACCCCGAGAGATAGTGAGAAAAACCCATGTTATATGCAATGATTCCATTTTGCTGTGTTCAAAGGAAATTGTTGGGAAAGGGAAATTGTTCTTTCCTTATTCTCACATAATTAGTTAATACCTCAATCTTTGTGTGCTTGTTTGTGTCCGTTTGCTTATAAATTTCTCCTAGTTCAGAAAACTCTGTCAAATTTAGCATAGCAAAATTATCACATCAAAAAGAAAAAAAATGGAAAACACTCAATTTTCTTCCAGATTTAAACAGTGGAAAATACGAGACACCTTGGGATCCAAGTCCAAGTACATACATGTAATTACACATATACTTGATATTATTCACTCTCACTCTTTGAGCTGGAGTGAGCTGAAGAAGTAGGTATTTATGACCACACTTGTCTGAAAATAAGTGCTCTTATCACAAGACAGTTAATAAATGGATGTGTTCCTTTGGTTTAAATATTTATCCAAGCTGATGTTTTTCCTGCAATGCTGGTACTTTACATAATCTGTCATTAACCGTGGCAAGTCTGTATTTTCATTTTCACTTTCAAATCCTTCCCGGTTTCTAACAGCTGCCAGGTGAAGCAGATTCCATCTCTCATGTCTGTCCATCTGCTTAAAAACTGACATCCACAGCCTGCATTGAGGCAAAATACAAGTAGCTGCCTTTCTGGAGGCACACATAAGGTACCGTGTGAGAGAGCCAAGAGTCCCTGACAAGCACGGAATTGTGAGTTCTGCTTCCTTTTTTCTGTGTTTTGTTCTTTGCAGTAGCAGTGACGGCGAGTCTGAACCCATGCAGGAGGTGATTAATGTGGCGGCATTGCATTCCAATGCCTTCCCTGCAGAATGGATGCTGGACCCAAATGCTGGACCTCAGGACTCCAGGGTGCTAAGAAATGGCAGAAAGCTGTCCCACACAAGGCATTTTTTTATGCAGCCACCTGTGACTGCTCTCTGGGAACATTCAGTCCCAGGTCCTGTTTCTCTCGCTTGTACGACAGCTGTTGAAGATACAGGAGTCTTGTTTATGTTCATAAATAGATTTGTGGAATCTTTCTGTAATAGAATATGCCAGCACGGTGAACTAACTGGTATTGTTTTACAAGTAGTGTTCCTGAAAAAAACATTATTTCACTGAGAAACAAGAAGGAAATGCCCAGCTCCAGAAACTCATCTCTTCTTCAGTAAGGAGTCAGAGTAATTTCTAAAACTCTGTAATTTAGCTGCAGAATATTTTTACCACGTCTCAGTGTGACATGCACAGAAGAACATCCAGCACCCAGAACAGCACAGCTGAGGATATAAAAAAGATTGCACAGAGATCAAGAACTGTTTTCACTGTTGCCTCTCAAGTGCATGAACCTTACATAGGTAAGTGATGGTTGCTGGAAACCTGACAGTACTCCTGGGGAGCTGCTAAGCCTCATCTTCAAGACATTCAAGTTTATCTCAAGGAACAAAAGCTTTTTTATGATGAGGTGTCTAAGCAGGACTGTAGGTGTACATCTGCCATTCCCAGTGATTATTATAGACACCAAACCTCTACTTTTCTTTACAGCTAAAAATCCACAACTTCGGATTTCAATGCAATTTGTAAATTAATCTCTTCAGCTCCATTACAAGGATACTCTCCTCCTGGCCTATGCCACCTCCCTACCCTGTTGTTCCACAGCAAGCCAGATGGAGAAGGCTTTTGAAGAAGCTCTTCTCTGTCCTCATGATCTTCTTCCACGGCTTCTTGGTGTCGTCCTGAAAGGCCGCTGCATTTTCCCACCTAAGGCAGCTGCCCCAGCAACAAAACCACTGCTGTGGCTGGAAAGAGGAGGAGTCACAGCACCAAGCCCCAGTGCCTGCTCCCCAGGCAGGCCGCTCTGGCCAGCCCTGCTCAGGAAGTTGCGCTCAAGCTACGAGGTGCAGCGACACGGGCACAAGCTGCAGGAGTTCTGCCCTGTAGGGAATGCTAAACCAGAATGCCCAGGAAGGTCCATGCCTCAGACAGCAATCACTCAGCTGCCTTTCGTGTTTGGCACTCGCTCGCCTGCCTTCTAAATTGTAGGCATATGCATTTCCCCACAGTTCTGTTTGTGTTGTTTTCTTTAGGTTTTTTTCCTCCAAGTTTGAAAATTGCTAGGAAACAGCAGCAGGAAATCCCTACAGTCTGCTCGTTGTCGTGAGAATAACTTCCACCTTATTAGGTACAAATTTATTTATGTAACAACTGAAAGTAAAACAGAATGGAGGAGGGGGTGGAGCATTTGCTGGTGTCACTTGTGCAAACCTTTCCCTAACTTCTGTGTCGTGTCGACTTGCTGCCCAGCACTCCGAGACTTGTGAGTATTTCACAACTTTTGACATCCTCTTGTTTTCTTTTTTCTTCATTAGAAAGATGAGGGAACTTAGAGCTTAGCTTCAAATTATTAAATGCTTTTAAAAACTGTCTAATAAGATTTCTTATGAAATACATAGTTTAAGTGCTGTATTTAACCTTGCACTTGGCACCTGTTTCTCCATTTCTGCTGTGTTAGAGAAATCAGCAATTAGAGAAAACTGGTGCTGGCTCGTGAACATTTGTCATTGTTTGCTAACAAATTCACTTAGCAAAAATGAGGAGAAAACAAAGCTACTGCTCTGAGCTTGGTTAATATAGCAAGGACAGAGGCAAAAATCTGGGAGAAAAGTTATTTACTTCTTAGTGTATATTGTTGAAAGAGCATTAAATGCAGGCAGAGAACAGAAAATTTGCAGACAGTGGAATCTTGCTGAAAACAGTGACAGGGTTTCTGTAGATGATAGGAGTGTTATAGAGAGATTCTACTCAGTAGTAAACAAGAGTAAACATATGCACTGGTGAGTCTTGTTAAAAATAACACTTTCTACCTAGTCATAGAATCATAGACTCATATAGGTTGGAAAAGAGGGAAAGATGTGGGGAACAGAAACTTGTCACAGATCGTATTGTCACAACCTGCAAAATTATATCTGTATAAGTCTAATAGGAAATTCTCCTTCCCGTGCACAATCACTGTCTTGCAATTCCTTCTGTGTAAAGAAGATACTTTTAGGCAGCTTACTTTTAAGAGAGTCTTATACTGTGGAAAAAACTCCTGGTGATAATTATCACAGCATGTTTAGCTACACTTTTCAAGTAGTACATAGAACATAGTACACAGTACATAGTGAAGTGCTTCCTTTGTCTCTCAGGCTGTTTAGTTCTATTTACAGTTAAAAATGAATTTGGCATGTACCAGTTAAATGGAAACATACCATTTAGTTATTTTGCCTTTGAAAAGATAATTATAGATTAAGATAGTCGAAACAAACAATATTTATAGCTCAATAGAGGTGTTAAATTTGGGAGTCTGCTGGGCTGTTCAAAGCTTAGAGCATGCCTTTATATCTGTGCCCTGCTCTGCACCAGCGCCAGAGGGCAGCCCCTGGTGCAGGGCCAGGCTCTGGGAATGGGGCTGTCCGGGGCTGTGAGAGACACAGGCTGCTGCACTTGCATCCCCAGACAGGCCCTGCATGAAATACAGCTGGCAGCCAGTCACCAGTGGTGTTCCCCAGGGCTCAGTGCTGGGGCCAGCCCTGCTCAGTGCCTTTGTCAATGATCTGGATAAAGGCGTCACGTACACCCTCAGTCAGCTTGCAGATGACAACTTGGGTGGGAGTGCTGATCTCCAGGAGGGTAGGAAGGCTCTGCAGTGATCTGGACAGGCTGGATCGAGGGACCGGGGACAACTGTTTGAGTTTCAGCAAGGCCAGGTGCCAAAGTTCAACCCCATGCAATGCTGCAGACTTGGGGCAGAGTGGGTGGAAAGCTGCCTGGTGCAAAAGGACCTAGGGGTGCTGGTTGAGAGCAGCTGAGCATGAGCCAGGTGTGCCCAGGTGGCCAAGAAGGTCAGTGGCATCCTGGGTTGTAACAGCAATAGTGTGGCCAGCAGGAGCAGGGCAGGGATTGTCCCCCTGTACTCAGCACACACCTCAAGTGCTGTGTCCAGCTCTGGGCCCCTCACTGCAAAAAAAGACGCTGAGGTGCTGGAGTGTGTCCAGAGAAGGGCTGTGGAGCTGGGGAATGGTCTGGAGTGCAAGGCCTATAAGAGGCAGCTGAGGGAGCTGGGGGTATTTAGTCTGGAGAAAGGGAGGGTTGGGCATGACCCTATCACTCTCTACAAGTCCCTGAAATGAAGTTGTAGCCAGGCGGAGATGGATCTTTTTTCCCCAAGTAACAAGTGATAAGACAAGATGAAATAGCCCCAGGGTTGTGTTAGGGAAGGTTCAGACTGAATAATAGAAAAAGTTTCTTCACCTAGAGTGCTCAAGCATTGGAACAGGCTGTCCAGGGAAGTGGTAGATTTGCCAACACAGATCTTTAAAGGACACATAGGTGTTGTGCTCAGGTTAATGTCTGGACTCAATGATCTTAAAGGTCTTTCCCAACCTAAACAGTTCTATGATGTAATTTTGAATGCATTATGTCTTGCTGTCATTATGAATGTTTGAATTCTCTGGGAAAAATAAGATTATGGTCAGATCCTGAGGAGATCAAAGGACCCTGCATGATTCAATGTGAATCAAGCAAAAGCTGTTTATTGTGCTTCTAAACATTGTTCATATTTACTTCTTATCTTGGTCTCCACAGTCACACGTTGTTTCTTTGGTAGCTCCGCTTTGTCCATGCATCTCTTGATTGGTAGCTCTACTTTGTCCACAAAGCAAGCAAGCATCTCTTTCTTAATCTAGCTGGTAGATGCTGTAAGAGTCATTTTACTCGGGTTGACACCCCTTTGTCTGTCAACTTTTCTGTTTCTTCTTTCTTCTTGCAACATCAGCTTTTTTATCCACAAAGATGACCTTGTTCTTTAGTTCCAGAAGGTTAGGCTGGTCCATTTAGTACATGTCCATTTTCCTGTAAACATGATCCTACAAGATCCATGCTAAGGCTGCCTAGGATTTCACTGAAAATAGAGAAGGGTCACAGGGGACAGAGGTACAGGCTGATGTAGAATAGTTGGCAAGTATGGATAACATAATGCTAGATTTTTTCTCATGAGTGAAAAGTTAATCCTCAGCTTCCAGCATTTTCCACGCCATGGACAGCGATATATTTGACACAAACCTCCTAGTGTCAGGTTCGGGGTTCTGCCAGAACAACGTTTCCCCTTCTGTGCTCAGGGTGTGGCTTGTGCCAGCACAGCAGGGAGAAAGGCAGTCTGGATCGGGCTGTGAGACATTCTGTTCCACCCAAACAGCGTGGTTTGTGACACGCAGTGCAGCACTGCTGTGCAGGCCAGCACAGTGCTGCTGCTTGCAGGGAGCCGGGGAGCGCAGCAGCCCATCCACGGGGTTTGGAACAAACTTGTTAGTCTGCACAAAAGCACAGATTTTATTCCTCCTGCTTTTTTGGCTTTTTTCCATGACTCAGTCTTGTTTCTGTACTCTCTATTTCAACACTGCACCATCTAGGAGCTAAAACCCAGGACAGCGAATATTCATGCATTCCTCTTTTTTTTTTTTTTTTTTTGGAGGCTTTTCTGGACACTTAAACACTCATAATGAAAGAGACATTTTAAAGGTTATTTTAATACAATTCTCATTATTATAATAATACATTCCCAATTCTCTACACCAAATTATAGTGCTAGGCAAAACAATAACATCCCAAACATGTCCATTTGCTCTCCATGCATGCTAAATTTTTTCTAATTTTCAAAATTATTTTAAAAGTAATCTCTTCAAAATGGAGGGAGGAAATCCCTACTCTCAGTACTTATTATCAGCTACCGATTTCTCAGAGAAATGTTTATGAAGCAAAATCTCATTTTCTACAGCAGTTCCCAAATTTAAAGACATTTTCTCACTCAGCTGAGCTGTCTGATTCCCATTTTACAGGTTTTGATAGGAGAGAAATTAATTCCAAGAATGAATACTGACATATGAACAAACAAGGTGATAGAGTTTGTTTCTGCAAAGAGCAAAGTCTAGTGGAAAGCACTATTAATGGTTCCTTATGGGAATGCCTAGAACTCCTTTTTGAGCCAATGTTTAATGGGACAGAGCCAGGTTGGAGGCCCCTGATACCGACACAGACAGATTATTTGTTCACAGAGGAAAGGCCTTCTGGTTTCATATCATTGATCCCATACCGACTTACCTTCTCACTGCCTCTGTGCCAAACAGAGAAGGTTCCTGCGCACTGGAGGCTCCTCTGCTCCTGCTGGTCCAGGGCTGTTCCCAGGATGGATCCTGTGATCCTGTGCTCAGAATGAACCTGAAGGTAGCACCAGAAGGGAAGGGCATTTCATCCACGCTGCCTGTACTTTATCAGTGCAAACAGCGATCCCACTTGACCAGGGCTGAGCGTCACCTTTGAGATAATAGTCTGCACAGCTCTGAGAAGTCTGGTCTAGGAGTTCCTCCACATCCTTTAACTAACCTGCAGCCTGTTCTCCATCATCCATCAGGATTTATGGGTGGCTAGGGCTAAATTTTTATATCATGATGAGAGCACAAAGACTATAGTCACCTTGGCAGCTAATAAAAGCTTTCTGTCTTCCATTTGTAAACCAATGTACTACTGTAAAATAAGGAAACTGATTCCTATTTATTTACTTATTATTTCCCTTAGAAATTAGTGAAGAATGGCAGAAATATTTGGAAGCCATCAGGAGATGTACTATATAATTAAGCTGTTGTCCCTGCTGATAAGTTATTATAAGCAAGTTACCAGATACTTGCATCATTACAAATTATCATACAGTATTTCATGCTATAACAGATGAGGTAAGTCCTGGGTGGCAGCATGGGGTGATCATTCAGACATTGTTGATACAGCTGCTATACATTACAACTGAACAATTGAATAGTTTACCAATTAACTCTAATGTCAATGCTTAAATATTCTTCACAAAAAAATGGTGGATGGACTTTTTTTGCCCACCAAGGAACTGCTTTTAAAAGACTGTTGTATAAAAATATATGTAGACTAAAAGGGTTGCACTCTGTGGTAGTTAAAAAAGTCTTATACTGAAGTTGCTAACCCACCCCACTCATGCTGAAATTTATCAAATGGATTAGGATGTCTTTTTGTAAGTAAAAATAAAAGAGAAGAATATTTACTGGCTGCAATTTATTTTTGAGTAGATGGACCATCATATTCCAAACTGCTAGTCAGAAGTGATTCCCACTGCACCTTTCCCTGGCTGCAGTGTCTTCCAGAAGGCACTGAATGTCAAGTGTTGGTAACTTTCTTCCCTGGAGTTTAAGCTGTAAATAAGGACAGTGTGGGAAAGTTTATTGTCTCTGCTGGAGAAAGAACCCGATCTCATTGACTGTGTTGTGTCACCGTCTGCCATGGACTGTGTTTGTGAAGATACAAATTGGACAGTGCAGTTGTTGAGCTAAAAATCTTGTGAAAAACATATACAGTAGAAAACCCATTTTTGGTAAAACAATAACGACAGTGGTGAGGTTTACTTCACATATCTTAAAACTAATTTTAACTGTTAATATGTTGTTAGCATACTATTAACATTGGTTCATTTTTGGTTGATAAGCAACATGATAGGAAGTTGGGCATGAGCTCTGCAGCCTCTTTTGATGCTGCATTGGCTAATTAAGAATTATGGCACTTGTACCAGTGGGGCCTGCATATATTCTGGTGAGTGACAAAACTGCTGTTTTCCTGTAAGGGAAGAAGCCCTTACCTGCCCTTCCAGAACTAAGGAATTCTCTATGGGAATCTATGTGCCTGACTTCTGAAAGCTGCAACTGGAAGCTTGTAAGAGGAAAAGCTCTCGACATGAGCACACTCATGTTGATGGCTTTTGAGCACTTACTGCTCAAAAATAATGAATTATATCTGTTAGTATAAGCCATACAGCCAACTTGCCTCAGGCTGAACATCAAATTAACCTCGGGCTGAATGCCATGAAAATAATAAAAGGCAGAAGAGGCGTACCAGTTGGAACAATGGTGTGTAGTGTGCTTGTAAGAGCACAGGAACGTGAGTCACAGCGGCTCTCAAAGGCTCAAGTACTGTAACCTTTGCCAGAAAAGAAATGAGTACAGTTTCTTTCCCTGATAGTGTACTTAGGCAATGGTGTAGCTCCTAGAGGTTTTCTTTATGCTGCTTCTTGTAAGGATAAATAGGTCGATGGTCGCTTCACATTCCTGAGGTTTGGTTAATGCTGATACTCGGATTAGTTGTGCTCAGGGCTGCCAGTGCAGTGGGGAGGCTGGGCAGCAGGGGGGTGGCAGGGAGAGCTGCACTGGTGCCTGTTCCCAGCCTGGGCATTCCAAGGGTAAACCTGTCCTGCAGTGGGCAACACCAGATGCTGGTGATGGCCAGAGCCATCAGACTGGGGTTCACATATGCTGCCTCACTGCTTACAGCTTTCTTTCACTCATTTTATTTAATTTTCAATAATTTTTATTGAATAAAAAAGGTCTACAGCCTTAGCTACATTATCTTATGGTAATTACTTACATGGGCACAAGAAATGTGATTTTACACTGGCTAGAGTGTATATATATATATACACATACATACATACACACACATATATATATATATAACTTAGCAGCATATTACCCATTTTCATCTTGATCATGGATTCGTTAATTTTTCTCAAAAGGATATAAAAGAATAAGAAAAGAGGAATTTCACTCTACAAATGCAAAAATATTGGAAGAACCTAAATATTTTGGGCCCAGATGTGATATCTGGAGATAATTTTTTTTTTTATTTTTCTTTTAAGTGATTGCTTAGCAGTCTCTAGGATTGTCTGTGTTCACTTTAGCCCCCAATGTGTTCTGGTGCAGCTGTGAGGAATTGCAGCCATTTTGAACTAAGCTCTGCAAGGAGACATTTTTCTTCACACTGTAACATCCACCCTGGAGCAACCCAAGCTAGTATCTGAGCCAGCTGGCTATAGCAACCAGAAATATTTGCTTGGGGAGCATGAAGCATCCCATCCTAGGGGCAGATATGCAAAGTAACTAAAAGGGAGGATTTCTTGTGAGACAGAGCTCAGAAAATCATTGCTGCTTGTGAAAAATCTGTGTTAAGGAGTCTGCCCAAATCACAGAAAGATGGTTAGATGAAGGCAAGGAGAAGACTCAGGGCTGCATCCAGCTGCCTTTGTCATTGAACCCAGGTTTCCTTTCTGTGATCTTGTGTCTCCTTTTCTCCACACCTTTTTGGTCAAACAGAGCCATTTATACAGGGGTTTGGTTTGGTTTTTTCCAGGAGCTTGGCCCACTTTGTCAAAACCATCCATTTGGTTCACAAATGCTGCATGAGAAAAAGGAAATCATTACATCATACTCTGATTAAAGATTTAATACCTTTTTATAATTATGAATTCATGGGAAGGCAGTGAGCATGGGATTGAGTTTGAAGTTGAGCAGAATATGCTGTAGTGATCATAAATCCTTCTACTGCTACCCTCAGACTTTCTCCTTCCTTTCACTTCCACCATGTCTTGATTCCTTGCTGTGTTCTTCATCCAGTCATACAACTCAAATTCCACTTCTGTGCACCAGCATCATCACTGTTTTCTGCCCCTAAGCCTTCACAATGCTGTTCCTGTGGAAAGCCTGTGTACATACACACAAAATGTTCTGCTTGCCTTGGAAGCTCTGAGATGGAAGATGTCAGCAAAGAGACTGCTGGACACCGCCTACACAATGCCAAAAAATATCTTCTGCAATTATGCAAATAAAATAAGCCACCCAGGACTTGGCCAAGTTTATGCAGGTTTTCTAGGCTGCCAAACTTGGAAAAGCTACCACAAAGCACAGCTTTAATTAAATACTTATAAACATTTTATTTATATGAAAGAAGCACGTGTTTTCTGCTAATTTGTTTTTGGAAATGAGTGAATTATTCTTAAAGGGACTTTAAAGAAAATCACTACCCCGAGTAAATAATTCATTGTAGAAAATTCCAGCTCCAAGAAGTTCATTTTGATCAAAATACTGAAACTGAGTCTTATTGTTTGAGACCCAGCTGCTGAACGGCTACAAAATTGGCAATGGTGCCCTTACACATTACAGAAACAAGACTGTGTTCTCAGCCCGTATCTCTGAAATTCTCTGTGCTTAGTTTTCTGAGAAGACAATGCTTATGCAACCACACATCTCTGTGTGTTTTCATATTTCCATCCTCCACCACATTTCTTTTAATTCAAGGCCTAATTTCATTGTATAGTTCATGTTTGGAAGAGGCACATACAGAACCCTTCTTCAAGCCTCCCACCTAAAGCTGGGCTAACTTTGATATCACACCAGGTTGCTCCAGCTTTGGTTGATTTTTCATTACCTCTGAGGATGGAGCTTCCTCAACTTCTGTAGGGAGCCTTCTTCACACATTTATTTTCTTGCAGATTACATTGGGACTACTGTTATAAAAATACTAATATTAATGTCCAAATAAGCTGTTCTGTCAACATGCTTTCATTTTCTGCTGTATCTCTTCAAGGCTTTGCTATGAGTGCAAAATCTATCACTTGAACAAAAATCAGCTTGTTCCTCCAACTGTAAAACTTGCAAGATTTGAATACAAATCTAAGGAAAAAATTTTATAAAAGAAAAGCAAAACCTTCCAATTGCATTTTATTGTGTCATCTGTAGAAAGGTAATAAAAAAGGCAATGAGCTTGTTGGATGGTCACCATGATTGTCATGAGAAACCACAAAAATTATCCGTTCCTGATAATACACATTTTCCAGGGGATCCCCCTTTATCCTACAGAATTCAAAGATGGGATTCTACTATCTAAAGAAAAATAACCTTTTCAAAAAGTCTGTCTTGTGTTTTCCATTAATTTAGAATATATACAGGGGACTTGCAGAAGTTACTCACAAAATTTAAGAGGCTTCCTGCTTTGAATTATCTTAATGGACAGGCTGAAAGCCACTCTGAAATCTATTGTGGCTTTATACTTACATTTTTTTCCCCTCCATGTAGGCCCCAAAATGTAGTTTTCTGATCCAGATGCTGTGCTTCTCTTCTGAGTAATGGTCCAGCAGGCAGGATGCTGGGGATGGCACGGCCAGCACAAAGCTCTGCTGGAGCACTGAGCCGGCTGCAGAGTCAGGTAAGGATCACTTAAACAACATGACATTTTTCTAAAATTTCAGCAAAGCTTTTAACGTTATTTTGCAACCCAACATGAAAAGTAGATAATAAAGAAAATTTAAGGCTTGTAAACATCTCCAGTATTTTAGATTAAATCCGTACGCTCTATAATTTTTACATTGTTTTTTCCACTCCTTGTTGTTCAGTTGTACCAGAATTAACTATCACACCATAAATAGGTCTGGGTTTTTTTCATTTTCATATTTTTCAGTTGATTTGTGACACAGCAAGTTCTGGCCAACTTTTCTGCTCGGTCCTAATGCCTGTGTCCGGCTGATATTTCACAACATGTGAGGCCAAAACCCCTGATCCTTGAGAGTGTTTACTACACTCTTTACTGTGGGGAGGAATCCTTGAAAGTGTCCAGGCTCTGTAGCACTCTTCAGAGCTCCCCACAGATCTCCTAGTTGATTTGGTAGCAGTTGCATTTCCAGTGGGCAGTGTGGCCAGGTCACCTTTTTATAATCCCAAAGTCATTTCCATCCGCTGTTGTCTCAAAACTGGTTGTGCAAGAGGCAGATCCACACACAGAGCTGAGGTATTAGACTTATTTACACTTCTGTCCAGAAATGGAGGCTGGATGGCACCTCCACAAAGTCAGCACAATGACTATTGAAACTCTTCACTATTTGTAAAATTTTAGCAAGGAGAGGCATTAATGTTCATTGGCTACAAGTCACATAGTTCTCTTCTTCATATTAATTCTTCTTTTGGTTGATGTTTCTTATGTTAATTAGTCCTATGCTCAGTCTTTCCTATCTTTTCTGCTGGCTTTCCAGTTGTTTTTCTACAGAAGTCAAAGAACCAATTAATCATCTCAAATTTGAGTTCATTACTGATTATCCAATAGCCTCGTATGATTTCATGCAAAGTGCCAGAATGATTGCATCAGTCTAAGCTTTTATTAAAAGCAAGAAAATATAGACCTCCTGATTTTGGAGAAAAGTTTGGAACTCGAGCGTCACCAATGAAAGCTATGGAAAGTTGGAAGCAGGTCCTGAGTCACTTGGGCATGCCAGTTCTTCCACAGTGATTGCCAGTAGTACATGTAAATAACCTAAGGTTATTTACTCTTCTAAGGCTGTGAAAAAATCAAATGCATGACAAGCAAATAAGTCTTTATTTTCACTGAGAATTTCAAATGCACATTCAGCCAGTGGTGTTTTGACTACAGGATTTTCTCAACAGCTCTTAAAAGAATATAAAAAGCCATTACTCTTGTAGCAAGATGCAGATGCAGGATTGTGTGACTGTCAGAAAGCAAGTTTGTTTTGCCCTGTGGTCACACTGATGTTGCCTCTGTTATGACTTACCTATTTAAATGCTTTCATCCTTCATGATAAATTAAAACAAGTCTCATGTGTTCTGGAAGCAATTCTGTTTGCTTCCAAAGCCAGTGAACATTTTAAAATACAACTATACCACTACCCCTTTTAAAGGTATATGTAAGTTTGGTATTTTTGCTATTAACTTATCATCTCTTAAATTAACAATTCTATGCTGTTTCTTATATTTATACACAGTGAATGATGTAGCTGTGAAGGTACAAACAAAAAGACAACATCCTTCTCAATAAGGCTTAGTTTCTAACAACAGGTGTAACACACAGCCAGATGTAGTATATAGGTGTAACATCTATGTTGTGTCCCTTAAAAGAATTAAAAGTGCAGATTAATTGAAAATATAAATCATAGTAGAATAATCTACTGTTAGGAAAAAAGCTGAGGAATTTAACCACTAAGAATGAATATGTCGTTGTGTACTCTGTGATTGTTTTGTACAGATTATTTTTCCTTTAAATCTTTAATAATCATTAAGGACTTGAACTATATGATGATTTCTAGATGAACTATCTTTTCTCTTGTTTTCAATGGAGATTATTTATATAAAATAGCCTTTAAAACTACTGCACAAAAGCTAACTCAATTACATTCTGGTATCAGAAGTTTCAGAGCAGTTTCCAGAGATCAGCTCAAAGACGTATCACCCACTGCAGAACAGACAGGTAGTTACAATATGAGCAGAAATTTAGGAACCAAGGTTCACAGTCAGTTTCCCAGAAATCAGATCAGCCTTCCATTACCAATATGGCTGAGTAACAGAATCTGTCTGTTGGCCACTCTGAGTTATCTTCATGCACCTGAAGAAAAGAGGCCATAAACAAAAAGTTAGGAAGTAGCTGATCCTTGGGAACTTGACAGGGAAGCAAAGGAGGTGTTAATCTATAGGCTCACAAATAACCCCTTATCCTGTTCAGTGCAAGTTGGCGAGCTGTGGTGCTCTTCAGTGGGTCTAGAAGGTTAAGGAGATTGCTGAATGAAAGTTTCCCCTGACAGGTTTCTTTAGTATAAACCACTAAACTAACATAGCAATGAGAACAAATTTTAAAAAGAGTGAGGTGATGTGTGTTTCATCTGGTGTACTTCTTCACTAAGAGCCACTAGAGCAAGCAGGATTTTTCTCCTGTCCGTGTTCCATTGACTTCAGTCCTCTGACATCCCCAGCCAGAGCTGGAATCAGGCCTTTTTTGCAAAGCTGAATGAAGATGTGTTCTGTCTCCAAGTTTTCCAGGTGGTAGCAGGAACAAGAGGAAGACCATGAAACAACCATTCCATAACTTAGGAAAAACACAATTTTCATTATTGTTGCCAAGGAGAAATGGATGTAATATTTTCTGTTCCCTAGCTCCCCAGTGAGAATAACAAACAAAGTCTCTTCCATGGGTCATTCTGCAGTCTCTTGAGATCCTCCTGCCTACATATTTTGTCTGCTGACTGAATCACAGGCACCGTAGTGGAGTGATATCATATGGGTGTCCAGCACAGATTTTGAATCACTGTTCTTTCACAGCATTCAGTGGTGGTTATCCAAGCCAAGAAATAATACTTTCCTGAATGAAGTTGTACTGAGGAAAGTTTATTCAAAGTGCTTTTTTTTTTTTTCTTTCTTTTTTTTTTTTCCTGGAGGAAAGAGAGAAAAATGTCACCATGGCAACTTACTTTCAAAGGAAAGCATCTTCGAGTGGCAGTGTACTAGCACTTTTTTTTTTAATTAAGAAAATCTCCCCCTCTAAATACAATCTAGAAGTTTTACTTCATCCTAAGACAGATGATTAATTAAGTCCTTTTATAGGGAATGTGGGATTTCGTTGGACTGACTACAATCACAATCCCCCAGTATTTTCTAACAGATATCCTGAGGAGGTTAGACAGCGGTAGAGGGAGGAAAAGACCTCACAGGGGCATTTATATGTACTGATTTAAGAAAAAGAGGTACAGAAATAACAGTCATGAAAATGAATTGTTAATTATAAAAAAGTAGAGTTTATGTATATATATAAAAATAAATAAATAAATATATATTTGTCATGCAATTCTCTTTTCTATGCTCTCAGACAGCTTCCAACTAAAGTTCCAAAGAAAAGGCTGCTATAAATGTAGCTATTTCTCCTGCAACATGACACAATGCACCAGATTATTTGTGTCTCCCAATACTCTTTGCAAAATAGAGTTGTTAACCTTTATGTCTTGGCTGAATTCTTGTGTGGGTATTTTCTCTCTCTCTCTTGAATCCTAAGTATGCTTTTTTTCACATCTCCTTCTCTCACATTCAGGCAAACTTTTCAGCAGAGAGCCTTGATTTGCATGATTTGTGCTCTTCTCTCTCCTTAATTGCTCTGCAATTTTTACTCATTGAACGAGTTGTTTGTGTTTCCCAGAAATCTGTATCTGCATGCAAGTAGAGAGACTGCTCCTGTGACTTCCCATTTCCCACAGAAACAAAGCAGATAACTGCATGCTTTTCCTTTTTAATTTCGTTTTATTACAATTCCAGACAAACACAGAATTATTTAATGGGCTGCAGCTTTTTGCCTGCAGTTATGCTCCTTTTGTGTCATACAAAAGGATGTTTCTCACCTCATTATCTTGTTCCACACAGTTAGAGACTGACCCCATTTTCCTGTTCCCTTGCTGCTGTTCAGAATGAACGGTTGTGCCATAATTTACATTATCTTAGACTTTTCAAGCATATTTTGGTGGATTCAGTCCTTCAAAGATACAACTCTCTGGGCTACTGAAGAGGCCTGGTTTTAGAGTTTTTTGTAGTAAATGATGTGAATTTCATTTTGCATCATGATACTAATGCAAAGGGGAGATGATAAAATAATATATTGACATTAAGGTCTGGAATCATGTGAATCAGCTGCAAGATTTCTCACTCTATCTGCTGCTGATTTGCAGGCAAAATTGCCCATTTAGCTTGAGAGGTATGCTGTGGCATTTTAGACTTTCTGTTTTCATGCACTTGTGACTGGAATAGAGTTAATTTTCTTCCATGTACCTGGTACAATGCTGTGTTTTGGAGCTGAGACGAGAATAATGTTAATAACACTCCGGTTTTAGTTGTTGCTAAGTAGAGTTGATGCTGATATATGAGGACATTTTATCCTAAGACTGACCATTTTTGCCACCATCTTTAAGAAAAAATATCTCAAAGTGCCAAATAAATTAGGACTAAATTTTTGTTTAGTCTGCAGAAAACAACTGATTCAACCAAGGTCAGACATAATCCAAATCCAGTGGTATAATTTACTTTGCTGTTCTGCCCAGCACTTCCCCCTCCAGAAGCTCTTATGAACATAATGGCACAAGGCAATATTTAGATGTCCTGGAAGGTCCTTCTTCTTCTTCTTTGTATCCTTTTCTACTTTTGAAACAATTCCTTCTTTTTCCTGTCTTTTTCCTTCTTTTTTCTTTTGACTAAACCCCCACTCATCTCCTGCCCTCATGTAACTGAAAATATCTCTCAGATTCCTAAGATTTTGTGGTTGCTGTAGATTATTTTGCATAATTTAAATGAAACATGAATATTTCAAGTCTCATTTTAAACTGTGTGCAATTTCAGGGTACACAGGTCACAGTGAGGACAAAGTAGTTTTTTAGTAGTTTTTCTCCAGCTAAAGACGAAAAACTTGAAATAGTGCAAATTTATGTACTTTTTCCACTTGCAAAAGTATTGCACTTGTGACAATTTTTAAAAAGAAAATAATTTGACTGAAACTATGAGCAAGATACAGTGTTGAGAGCGAACTCAAGCTCTGTATTACGCTTAGTAAAAGTGACTTTTAAACAGCAGTGTGGTTCAATAAGGGCTGCAGGTCATTCTCTGCCCTCTTTAGGACCCGAGGGGTTTTGCCAGTATCTTTCCTAAGAGTTCAGTGCTCAAACCATATCAAGAGCTTGGAGCATCCAAAACCTGGGACAGAATGATTTATCTCAAAGCACCTCATGACACCTGTTTTGTCCAGACTTAAATATCAGAAAACAAAATAGCCCTCATTTAAGTAATGAAAACTAATTTTTATTTCTGTTTATACTTTAAGTATTTTCTAAAGGACCATTTTCTCTAATTCACGTAACCAATTAAAACTTTTGCAAATGGAAAAATCTTTATTTAAACATCCTGCTTGGCATTTCTAAGCAGAAAGAAACAAAATGCCATATTTTAAGCAATTTTTTCAGTTATACATTCAGATTCTTAGTGTTACAAAGGTTTTATCCTATCAAATTGTAAACAACAACTTTTTGGTTTGTTTTGTAATTTACTTACTATTTTTGTCACCCTGGATGCCAAAGAAATGGGACTGGAAATAACACAATCAAACATTTGAGTCTTGTCTTGTGTGAGTTAAATGTGACGAGCAAAACTATGTCTCACTTGGAAGAAAAAAATGCAGCATTCTCAAAGGAACAGTTATTCTGTCTGCTCACTATCCCTCCAATTTTCTGAAGGACAGGGAAGCGCCTTTACAAAAAATATGCAAAGGATTTGAGTAGTATAAATGCTCCATTCTTACTGAAACAAATAGAACAAACTGGTATTTATCCTCCCTTCAGCTAACCACAAACTTGGATTGGTGGGGTGCAGCTTTGCTACATGGTCTGAAAAATTTTACTCCTTCCTGCCTTTGTGTGAAAAGTAATCTTGAACGTACACTACATTTTCCCAGGTATCTAGAATTAGTAAACAAAAGCCCATGTTTTTGTAATTCATGGTCAAAAACTAAGAGAGAAGAAATTTGCTTTCTCTCAGATAGATTGCTTAGTTTTGAAATGATGAAAATGTTCTCATGGTGCCTGGTGAACTGAAAGAAAAATAAAGAGGTCAAACCCACAAAAAAAATGAAATACTTATTTTCAGGGAAAGGGTAGACACCAGCATTTCCTCCACTGCAATGTCTGAAATTAATATGTATGTTTATTCAAGTATTTATTCATTGTGACATCGTGACTTTTAGAAAACTTGATCTGATCTAAAAAAAGAAGGCTGTGTTCTCTTAGGTTATATAGGCATGTAAAACCAGTGCTCTTCAGAAAACTACATTATGAAGAGGCCTCATTAACATAATATTTTAAATTACTTGCCATCATATTTTATGTTTAGAAATCAACAGTGGCTATAAAAATTGAAATGTAAGCTGAAAAAATATTCACACAGAAGACATTTTTACATAAAATTCTAATAAACGAATTAAAAAGCAAATATTTATCTATGCTGTAAGCAGCGGTGGGAAAAGGGCTAGAGAAGTTATAGACTTGCAAATGCAAGCCCCAAATATGACAAGCTTCATGAGCAGTCTCTTTCACTGGAAAACAACAATCCATGAGGGAGGTGTCAATATGCTCTTCCCTTGGTATTCTCAGCTGGAAGTAGATGGAGACATCAGGCTTTGCTTGCAGTCAGCTCCGCTATTGCTAAGTTCTGTGTGCTTCTCTGACTCACCTCAGGAGCCTGTGCCTGTTTTAAGGTGCGTACTACAGGAGACAGGCATGGGCTAATGAAGTGTCATGACATGGAACATAATTCTTCCAGCAGGGTTTCCTGCAGGCCTTTGAGTGTGCAGAAGCTGTGTGAAGAAGTTCTAATATGAAACAGGTCATCAGTGAGATGACTTCTGTGGCCACTCTGATGCAAAACTGTTGCTAGCTGTCACAGAGTATAAGATAAAGATCAATAATGTCCTTCAGGCTCTGAAAACAAGGTAGAAAACCCAGTGGGACAAAAGCAGACACCACAACTTGGAGGCTCAGTGTCCAAGTATAAAACAAATGATCACATTAAATGTAGGCTAATCAATTGCAAGAAACACTTTCTGAGACAGCATACAGTAGTGACATGAATGCATAATGGAAAAATCAAAAAATTAATTAGGAAGAACATTTTGTTTCCTGGGTCTGAAATGCTGCTGAACCTGTTCTTGCAAAAGCTTGGGAAACTTCAGGGTGTGTGTTTTCAGGAGGAATAGTCTAGTACAACAGTTCAGAAATTCAGCTGCTGGAGAGTAGGAGCAAAAATGAGTGAGCTGAGAAGCTTAGAAATGTGGAAGTTCCTGGTTTTAGGGAAGAAAAGTGTAAAATTCTTCAGCAGGCACATTTCAGCCATACTCTGCTATGCTCATCAGCCAGTTTGAGTGTCCTATGGAGAGGGCACAAGGAACATTGGAGAAAGCCTTGTGCTCTCTTGAGCCTTCAAATAATTTTTTTGCATTGTTTGTATTGGCAACAGCTCTGGTTTTTGTTTGTGAGTTGGTGTAATCTATCAGAATAGCTAAAATGTGCTGATATGTTCACTCTGACCTGAGACAGATTTAACACCACCACATTTTGTTCTGATTTTGTTCCTCTTCTGGAAATAGGCTATATAACCAATGCTATCACAGAAGTTTTTTAAAAACCCCAAAGATTAATGCTTACATGTACACAGTCAGCTGGCTCCTTGGTTCTTTGAGGTCCCAAACTGAAATGCCCAGAGATTTATTATGAGCAGCATGTCATAGAGAATGCAGTCATGAAACTTGGGTATAAAGCTAAGTCTGAACATATTCCAGCATATAGTCAGTGATGTTTCAGTAGCCAGGTGGCAGCTTGGGACTCATCTGTGATAATCCCCACGAATTTTCCCTGCTGCCTTCAGTTGCATTCTGGCTTGTGTCTCTATGTGCATAATGCCTATGATGCTTTTTAGACCAAAAGGTGCCAGGTTGTATGTGAGTGGCCATATATTTGTGCTAACTTTTAAATTTGATTATCAACCAGGAGGACCTTATATGGTGTTTGGGTAGGTATCTGCCAAAACCCAAATTTGTTCACTGTTCTTTGCAAGACAGCAAAGTAAATTGTTTGCAATGTTGGGCTTCCACTCGGGAGAAACAGGTGCCCTGCTGTGGTGGCAGGGCAGCAGTAAGCTGCTTGGAAAGCAAGGAAAAGCCTATATACCACAGCAGGATTGTACTGCCTTCAGGAAACTGAGTTGTGCTCAGGCACACAGCCTCACACACAGTTATTAATATCACTGGTCACTTTTCTGTTTTTAAATAGGCATCATAAGTGTGAGGCAGATAAAACACTGTATCAGCCCTTGTTTAGAACGAAATAAGATTGATTTCTAGCTTTACCATGCAAAAATGATGAAAAAACATGCTTGAAAGAAAATATTATGGAGAAATCTGATCTTTAACTAACCGCCCCAGTATGCTTTACCACAATGTGGATGTTGCACATACACTACTACTGTATTGCACTCAGCCCCTGTTACACAAAGTGGATCAGTGTGCAAGCTCATAATGGCTACATTCCACAAAAATACATTCCAAATTTACATGAAGGGGGGAGGCTTCTGTAGCACACACACTAGTGCTTTTCCAATAATCACTTCTGTATCCAAAGATAAGAGACCAAGAATGATTGTCCTGTTCCTGTAAGTCCTATTGCATTATTATTTATAAGCAATTTGTAAAGGACGTAAAACAAAACCACTTTATTTTCCAAATTTTTTTTCCTTTTCCATGCCTATCCTATATGAAATAAATTTTTAGTAGAGATACTTTGCTCACTTTTCTTAGAATCCTGATTCTAGTTTTTTCTGCCTATTCATCAGTTTACAGTGGTCTGTGTGCTGCTTCCTCAATTGTTCAATGAACCTATTTTTCCCTGGTTAATATTTTTGTCAAATTCTCAACAGGTCTGGAAATTAAAACTTCATCCAGCAAATTCCAGTAAAAGTATCACTGTAAGAGAGGGCCATAGATTATAATTGTTTTTCAAAAGCTCTGAAACTTGCCTAACTTCACGATTTTGAGAACTGCATTTGCTATTTTTAGTCTTTTATCTAGTACAAGTGTGTTACAGATCTCTCTCAGTGTATGGTCTTACAGTCTTTAAGCTGAGTATTTTGCTAAGGCTGATATGTTATTTGTCCAGCAGCTGTTCCTGTAACAACTATTTTTATGGCCTCAGAGGTTTCAATTTTATGCATCAATATGGCATCATTTATAATTTTTTTGCTGTTCAAGTTTCCATGTTTAATACTGTTCTAGATGTTAATATCCTACCCCAAAGGCACAGAAATTTAATCCATAATTGTGTTCTCATTCCCTGTTGGGTATTTGTTGCTATGATAAAAATATCACAAATAATATTTACAAGGAGTGCCTAACAGCAAATGTATAGATCAGGACACATTTTGCTAAACAAACTTTAGTTTTGGCTCTATTTTATGTGTTTTATTAATGCCCTTTACATTTTGAATATCTTTTTATTCTCACTGTTTATTTATCTGTGAGAACTTATTCTGAAAGGCCTTTTAAGTAGTTATTACATATTGCATCCTGAAGGGTGTCATTTGGGGATAAATGGCCAAATCCAACCATCTGTGCCTTACAAATGAGTTTTTTTCTCTGTACTTTTTCTTTGCTGTGGATTTGAGCTAAATTATTTTTGCCATTAGCAAAATATAGGGAGTCTCTGTGTCAATTGTGTTTGGCATTAATATTACATATCCTTGCTTCAAGAAAACATTAAGTTGTTCTTTCACAACTTGAGGAGTGATTGATACCTTGAAAAGATTGACATTGCATGGAAGGCTGAGAAGAGAAGGAAGCATAAATTAGCTTTCTTTCCTGGCTGGATTTTGCCACCTGGCAAATATAAGGTCTATGGCCAAGTACAGGGCACATCTTCACAAGGCAATAGTCTGAGCTCTGGGCCTCAAGCACACTTTGCAAAAGAAAGCAAAGGTCAAAAGAAAATATTTAACTTCTTACATTTCATGTTCTGATGTTTAATGTATTGAGTGGAATAGCAATGACTCTGTGACCTTTCAGCAAAATTTTCAAACAGGCATTACAAACTTTACTCTCTAGCATAAATGCCAATTATCAGGAACGTACAGGAGAAAGGACTGCCAAAGCAAATCAACAACTACTTGAGCAAACAAAGAACATATAAATACAGAATGTGATACAAACTGAGAGAGTCTCCTGCCATGTTGATTACTGAGAAAACTCTTTTGAAGGTTAACACTTCCCTGATAAAAGCAGAATAAGCCATGTAGGATAGTACTCCACAAGAATGTTGCCACTATACAACAAAACCAAGAAAAGCTGTAGTTCTTGGTGGGAGAGAGGTGAAAGGAAAGGAACCAAATAGGAATCATATTTAAAGAATACCCAGTTTTATTGCTGAGAAAAAGTGCTTTAGCCAGCCTAACTCTAGCTCAATACAAAACTTTTAAGAAAGCACTTCATGTCATAAAAGCTTGAACATTTAACAAAGCAAGGCATGGTTTGGCTCCCAGCCAGACAAGCATTCAGCCATGTGATTCAGTTTACTACCTGGTAATTCCATTGGCTTCCTTTCTGGTTCAGTAAGTAAAAGCCAGACAGAAGCATGAAAAGCTCACTCTACATTAAAACTTGGAGGAGGAGAGCTGCTGCTAACACCTGGTGGAGCTTGAGGGCAGATTTCCTTTTTGGTGCAGAGATTGACAGGAAGGGAGAAGAGGAACTACAATAGATTCAGGCACCATGATAGTGTGGAAGCAACTCTTTAATACTTGCAGCATCAAATGGTATTCAGAAGTTATCAGAGATGTAAAATAAGTTTTTTTGGCAGTGGTTTTGAGGGCTGTACATATAGGTAGCATCTGCAACAGAGTTTCTTATTGTCTCAGAGAACATTAATGTGGTGCTCTGCTTTTATAAATTTGAATAATTACATTCTGACACTAATTCAAATTCAGGGCTTTTTTCCTTTGTTTCCCTTTGATTGTTTCCTATGAGAAGCCTAAAGTAACTTAGGGATGAAAGAGCAGAGAGATTCTTCAGAGAATCTGCTTCTTTGACTTTCAGCATTTACTCCATGACAAGGCAGTTAGAATATGTCTTTTCTCTAAAACTTACTCATAATCCATGAATATTTGATTCCAAAATTACTTATTTAAGGGCTCAATATGGAAACATCTATCTAGTTCAGAAGTACTGCTTTATTTATGGGCTCCATTCCTCTTAAAGTCACTTCCATTAGTTTATGAAATCTTTCTCCATGGCTCCACCCCTGGAAAAAAAAAATCAGAAAAGAATGTTCATTTGGTACAAGGCTAGGGGAAAAAGTTGATTTTCTTCTCAGTCGTTTGGACTCTGACATTCTGTGTGCTTCTGAGCAGAGAGAAGGAGCTCCAGTGTTATGCACAATACAAAACCTTAAACAGATGCCGCGCTCTAGTTGTGCAGTTCCTTGGTACTTTGTCCCCTCGAAGGTAATTGCACCGGAGCAAGAGGACAGAACAATTAATTAGTGGAGCCAACAAGCAGAGGATAGCAGAGCAAGAGCCACAGGGTGAGATTTTGTTGGGGGAGCAGGCAGAGCTCACTAAAGGAGGCTCTAATTATTGTGGCAAAAGAAATGCAGAAGAGGAATTGCTGCAACAATGCAAATGAGTGGTGTAAAACTCAGCTCTACATGATGCAAACAGTACTTGAATACAGATCTAAAAAGACCCCTACTTTATGCATGAGACATTTCTTAATAAAACGCCAAAGGACTGGAGGTGATGGTAAGATTTTAGAGGGAAATTTGCAGCAGTAACAGGGAAAAGAAGATTTAAAGTACTTTGCTGCACAGGAAGCCAGAGAGAAAATGCTGAGGACACATATTTTTAGAAGAGAGGAGAAGAAGAGACTGACTAAAATAATAATAATGAATAATGTGCAAGAAGTCTGTTGTACTACAGAATGAAATGAGAAGTGGGAAAATAGATTGTTATGAGAGAGAGGTGTTTGAGAAGGCTGATTTGCTCATGGGAACAAGGAAAGGGGGCTGATCAAGGAAAAAACTGTATGCTAGAAGTCAAGAAGTTAAAAGAAGTTAAAGAAGTTAAGAAAATTCGAGAATAATCAAAAATTAAGAAGGTTAGACTTCCAGGCTCTAGGGTTTTTTATAGGGTGAGAGTTTTTGCAAATGGTGAAAGACTCTCAGGAAATTTCAGGATTTTGAAAGAAGTGGACATGAAGTTCTGTGAGGGAAACATATTGAGGTCCGAGCCACCAGTTGTGAAGAAAACACTGGCAGTAGTTCCCTTTTTCCCACAGAAACTGAAAATAGTCTCGCTGGTTTCTAAATCCCTCATAAGGTCTGAGTACATTGTATGCTTCCGGTCATTTGTTTTCAAGAACAAGGAAGCAGATGAGGAATAAAGATAAATAAAGAATAGGAATACAGTTCAAAATAAGGAGAAAAAACAGAAGACCTTTGCCAATAGAACCAAATGGCATAGCCTGGAAAGAAATTTTCTTATTTATGAATATCTTATCTCAAGGATTCAAGGAGATATTTATAAGCAAATATTAATAAAAAAGTTTAGATATATGGTATTTAGGCAGAAACATGTAATTTTAACTGTCTGTGTTTTTCATCACATGTAACTTAAATACTGTAAAAAAACACAAATATTTTCTCTTGAGCAGCCTAGATTGTTGTTTCTGTGACAGCCAAATCAGCAAGTCATTGTCTGTATCTGCTTTGTTAAAGAAAGGTTTTTTCATTTGCTTACAGATTTGCTTCTTTAAAGAGAAAACAATATTAGTGTACCTTAGACATCACTCAGAGGTAACTGCTCTTAAAATGCTTAATTTAAATTCATTATTAAAAACCAGCATTCCTTTCCCAAACATTGTGTATATCATAATTGGTTTTTGGAAGAGCATATATTCACTTCCAAGGGCTTTAATCTTTAGAGTAGCAAGTAATCAGGACACAAGCTACAAGCTACCGGAGATATAACAGAGAGTAATTAGTTAATGATTACACAGAGTAAGAAATCAAAACCAGGCATTATCCAAAGAAAATTTTTACATTATAATATTATGTGTTCAAGGTAGGAGAATGATTTGTAAAAGCTTCTAAGCCAGCTAGCAATGCTTCTGTTGTTGAATAATAGTTTGGATGAAAGAATTAAGAAATTCAAGTAGAAAATGGCCCTGCATTGGGTCTGCAAAAGAGAGTGTTGGGGGATGTAGCTGACATTGAAACCTCTTTATGAACAAATGGAGTACCCTTTAGAATATGCATGTAGTATATTTTTCACGTATTTATCATCAGTACAAGATTTCTATTACTTCTAAAATCTAAGCATTTATTTTGCACTAGCAATTATAATATATTACAATAAAGGTTACCTACAATATTTAGGAAAACCAAAGATGCAGACATTCAATCATTAAGAAGTGTAATTACAGTAAACAATTATTTAAAATAGGAAACAAATGACAAACTAATGATAACCGTGGTCCATTATTCACTAGATATCGTAATAGATTATTTCTTCACCATGAAAACTTTGTGCTGCAGCATAAATTTGACAATTCATGTGGACTGGGCCTCCCTCTCAAATCAATTTTTAAGGCCCCATAACACTAATTATAAATTACAAAGCTGGTTTGTGCTTATGGACCCATCATAAGTCTTTCACAATTTGTTGCTACCTCATCTCATTTGATGAAAACTAGCTTGTAGAATGATGAAAATGTTTAGCTATTGTAAAATATTTCTAGTATACTTTAAATTATTTTCTTAAAACTTGGGGTTAAAACACGTTTTCTTCAGCTGTATCCACCAATCAGGTTTAAAATTTCTTTGAATACACTTGGAGTTTCCCCATAAGGCTACTTCTGACTTCACTTAAATAATAATAATACTAAAAAATACCCCAAACCCAACCAAAATAGGGTATTTTCTAAGGATTAGCATATCAAATGAAAGAAGGTAGTATGCAGATTTAACAAAACCAAATGAACAAAATCCAAACCCAGAAGAAATAACATAGCAATTTCAAATCAATGCTAACTGTCAAAAGGATAAAGCTTTTCTGTCATGCTCTAGCAAAGTGATTTAGCTCTTTTGACCATATCCATGCAGTTAATAATTATTTTCCTTTTTTATCCTGTACATTTGAAAAATATAGATGTATAAGTACTTAATATTTTGGTTTAGTACTCATATTTTCAATTTCCATTTGTTGTGTAAGTAGGGACGGGTTTAGCCTTGCTTGTAGACCTACTTTGGCTGCCCATGACACAGCATCCTCCACGTGGAAGTTGCTCAGAAGATGTAGGAGATGTTACCTGCTCTGTCCTTGCTGCAATTGAGATTGTCACAGCATCATTCATCCACGTGGCTCTTACTGAACAGGTTTTGGACAAGCAAAGGGGATTAAAGGGACTGACACTGCATCCCATTATTGAACGTGGAAATTTATGTAGGATTAGGTAACTATGTTATTGCAGCTCTAGCTTTGGGATTGGAAACAAAATAATTGCAATTTTCTATTTAAGAGAGTAGCAAATATTTGTTACAAATTCTTTTGGGAAGTCGTGTCACGCGCAGGATCATTACTCTCCTGGCTCTGCTTTATTGAGGTGGCTTTCAGCAAGTGAGCTGCAATCCTGATAGTGCACGGACTGACCTCCCATTTGGATATTTTTACTGCTGCACAGCTCTTCTTTTGTTATGTTTTCTGGTCCATTTAAAAATATTTACTTACAAGTTTGCAGGTAAAGAAACATCATTTGAGTCAGTTGTAGAGTATTGCATGTTGGATAAGGAATAAACCTTGGGTCAAAACTACTGCACTGCAGCAGATAATTAACCTAAGCCTGTGAGGGAACTTGATCAGCTAAATCAAAGGGTTTGTGACTTTGGAACAAAGGCTACTGGGCTGTGCACAGAGAAATGTTTCTTGATGGACAATGCACAGCTTTTCACAGCTTCTCCTCATTTCCAGTTGCTAAACTCCACTAAGGAAATTCTTAAATGCATCACTGCCCACTATTAGACACACATAAACTGTGTAAAGAAATGTAAGTATGTACTATATCTAAATATTTTATTTAACATTTGTACACTTAACTATAGTATTTGATGCATTCAATGTAGAGTCTCACGTATATGCAGCCACAGTATTGGAGTTAAAGTTGTAGGCAATTAATTGAATTTGGGTAACAAATGGTAGCCAGGGGAGAGGTGGAGAACAAAAGTTCTTTAATATTGACTCTGCATTAAATTGCAGCCTGCAGTATGAATTGATAAATAAATAGGGAGCCCAGGATGAGTTCAGGTTTTCACAGTGTGCCTTCAGCATCTGATTTTCTACCAACTGTCTGGTAAAGTGATTATGTATTTCTCCAAGCTACAAATCAGTTGGTCTTTCCAGCTACACACAACAGGGTTTTGTCTTTATTGGAAGTCTTGGAGAATTTGTTAATTAAGTCAGTACTAAAGCAAAATTCTGTGGAAACAAATGGTGACAAGGTATCACTTTGGTTGTGTCTTCCAGAAAACACACCTGAAAAGCATTTGTCTGCAGTATCTGCTTCTGAACAGCCATTGCTTTTGCCTTTTAAAGAATGGAATGGGACTAATCATCTTCTTCCTATGGTAAATACAAAGCTAATGTCAATCAGACAGTAACTACAAATCATTTATTTTTACTATCACAGCTGTTACTTGTCTCCAGTCACTTCAGAGAGTGGATTTCGAATTTTATTTTTACATTTAAAAAGAATTTTAGGTATTTTACATCAGGTAATCGAACCTTTCTCTTGCATTATGTTCTATAAATCTGGCCTTCTAAAAAACCCACATTGTTTATACTGTGTGTGACATGAGAAACTGTTTTTATGTATCTGTGTGATTTTATGATTTTTCAAATATGCTTGCTTGCCCCGAACATTTGCCATATGTATTTACATGTAAACGCTGTATCTCGAATATCTCACAATGCTGAGTCTTTTTTTTCATCATAAACGTTGTAGATCCCTTGATGGTCACTGTGTTTCTTCTGTCGTAGTGCTTATGTACCAAAGACAGAAGCAGGTCAATGCAAGTGGGAAGTAGTTCTGAAAGATTTGCAAACGATCAAGACATCCAAAGTAAGTTCATGAAACAGTCAGCATTTCATATAATCATAGAAGAAGACTTAATAGAATATTTAGCACTGCACTCAGCTAGGAAGTGTTAGTGAGAGGGAGAGGGATGGTGTTTGTTAGCTAATGTTTATAATTACAACTCTTATTTTCTTGTAGGATATTGATGTCAGTTTATACACTGCAAATGCAGACGAGGATGTAAGTAAACTTCACATATGACCACAACTAATGTTTATTTTGGTGGCTTCATAGCCTTATTAGAAATTATCCCCTAAAGTAGACTTGTTCTAATTTGATAAAAGTGTCTAAAATCAAATAATTTGCCTTGGAATAAATAGTTCTTCTACTCAATGTGCTTATGATAAATTATGCAAGCAGGTATTAATTATCCTTACTTAGTCATCTGCTACTAAAATTAATCAATTGAAAGGGATGATCGAGGCCCTGTTGGGTGGGGCTTTGAGCATCCTGACCTACAGCAAGGAGTCCCTGTGCATAGCAGAGAGGTTGGAAGTACAGGATCTTTCAGGTCCCTTCCAACCCCAACTATTCTGTGATCGTGTGATTCAAAGTCATTTTATCAAGGCAACAATGCTAAAATAATTCTGGGATTCATTTTTTATTTAGGGGAGCATTACCTACTTCCTCTACTCTCTTACCCTTTCTGAATGCAGGTCTCTGAGTTAAAGTGTTAAAACTACTAAGCATAATATTAAATTAATTCCACTGTGTTTAGTTATATGCCAGGTTCCTATCCTAATTAATTATTTTCCTATGTTCTTCACTAAGACAATATGTTTCACCCCATCTCAGCAAACTGCTTGGTCTTTTTGTTCTTAGCTCTCACAGCCCATCTCTGCAGATATTCAAATGTATTTGAATAGTAAGAAAAGAGGCCCAGAAAGTAAAAATCAGTCTCTTCATGGCTGATTTTATCTTAGATTACACCTCACTTATATCATACTTGCGGTTTAAATTATATAATAAATTATGACCCACATTTGCTTATTCCTTTTTAATCATAAACTATTGCAACTACATTTTTTTTTCAGGAAGAATGCCAAGAACTTGTAATGAGGTGCTTTTTCTTAGAGACAGAAGTGATATTTCAAGAATGTCGTATCAAAAATTGTAGTAAAACACAGGATGTGTGGAACATATGGAAAAATGGAAATGACAGCTTCGAAAAAAATAAGGTAAGCAACACCCAATGGTGTGTGGAAAAAAGGCAAATCAAAATGTTTATTGGATAGCAGAAATACCTCTTTTGTTACATAAACCGTGGGATGAAAACTAATGAGGTTCCAGTAACCTGTACTCGTAATAATGAAAAACCAGTTGTTTTTAGAAAAAGACTTTCAGGATTCCTATCAAAGCAAATACTTTTGTGCATGCTTACATATGATAGGGTGTTGAATGTGTGTGTATAAAGGACAGTTTGCAGCTTCAGCACCTGCAGTCAGATGTGTTAGACATATGCAGAAAAGTATCCTAATTTTCAGAGGGACAATCATTTGCATCTTTCACTGAAGTGATGTACCTCTCAAAGACAATCCTATTCAAAAAACCAAGAACTGCACAGACCATGGAAGACTCCACTTATATTTTCCATGTCCATTACCTTCAGTGGAATTATTCCCCTAAACAGGGCAAAAAAACTAATTCTCTATCAGAATGAATGGATTGGTATCCTGCTTTACTAATGCTTTTTTTTTTCAGTTGGCTTCCACAAAATCAGAAAAATGCAAAGAATGTGAAGAATATGAAGAAAAAAATTTTACAGAATTTGTACAAAATTTTGAAAAGGTTATACAAAGGTATTGCAAACACTGATCAAAAAGACATAAGCTGGGAAACAAGATTCTTACATGAACACCCTCAGAGAAATTAGATTACCACCAAAAATAAACCAGAAAAAAAATATAATCCTTTTGGCTGTCTCTTAATATATCTGCTTCTATTGTGATTTTCAGGTAAGCTCAATTACTTCTTCTGTCCAAGAACTCAAAGTCAAAAATTAGAATATTTATGTGAAGACTCTTCTTTGCCTTTTCCCCTTTTGTATAATGCTAGCATAAGGGCATTAAAAATTATCTCCAGTTTTCTCACAGAAGGTAAAGCTGGTGCTTGGTTCTCATAGCCAACAACAACATGTTCTGTTCCTTCATTTGTTACCTCTAACATTACTTTATTCATTAATGCAACGACTAAAACTCCTTTATTGATTACCAAAGATTTCAATTGAGATGTCAATCAAAGCAGTGTTAATTTAATTCGCTGAATAAAGTCAGAGACCAAGTCTCTTGCACTCTAAAAAAAAAAATAAATTCTCTGAATTAGGTAGGAATCTTGCCTGTGAAGTAGGGTTTATAATTTTAGTCTCCTTTTGGGAGAGAACTTTGAAGACACGAATCCTTTTTCACCAATTACTGGAAATCATAACTATATTTCTAAGACTCAATGCATTTTTAGAGTCCTCTGGCATTTCTGTAATGTTGTCCAGTCTCCTTTGGGCTCTTTCTAAACTGACTGCTTTCCTCATGATTCATATTCATGTCATACCAGCTGCCATCCATAATAAGTAATTCTTTTCTCCAGGCACCTCCATTTCTCTATCTTCAGCTGATAAATGGCTGAGTCATTCAGCTGTCCACTTACTGGGAAGGAAGTTTCAATCTCATTATGGCAACAAACACACTGCCTGCTTCTCTTTTATTGTTGGGATGCTCCCCACAGTCAGTCTTTAGCACTGCGAGGAGATGAATCAACAGTAGACTGCAAGAGGAAGGACATCAATGGGAGCATGTGGGATGTCATCTTCCAAGGGACTTGTAGACAAACAGGTTGGTAAATTCATAAGCACATTGATATCAGCATTAATCACTGGTGGAAATATCACAAAAAAGAAATAAATTATTTGCCACCATAAAACAGCAAAACCAGAAGTGTTTATTACATAGTTTGCATGAAATAAAATGGTCCTAAATTTAAAATTTTTTCTTAATTCAGTGGTGTGCACTGAATATGGTTTTTCCTTTCCTGGTGTCATGTGTACAGGAAAGGTAACACCAAGTTATAACTTTGGTCTTTAGTCAAAGGGATAAAGGGACTTCCCTTATTTCTGGCTTTGAGAGGGAAGCAGTGTACCGATGATGGGGGAACCAAAGAACTGCTCTGCTCAGAATTTTCTTTATTTTGACTATTTTGAAAATCAATTTCCTGATTTAATATTGTTTTTCATTAACTCATTTACTGGTGGCAAGTATGATGAATACTGTGAATTTGTCTTTCCAAAGAATATTGTAAATCTGTGACCATTCAGCTTGTCACTCTGTTAGCCACTCCCTGTTGGACACGGGCCATATCCCTTTTATTTCATTTTCCTTCTGCCTGGCCCAGGTGCATATTCTGGGATTAAAAGAGGCCATTTGCTAATCTGGATCTCCAGCATTTCTGGTAGGGTATACTTTTTCCTGAGATCCAAGCAGCCATCTGAAAGCTTTACTACATCCTGAATCCAATTGTTATAATAAATTATCTGGCTGGTACAAGGATCGACTAAATTAAGGCCAGCTTGTTATTTGGTTGGCTTGTTTGTGGTTTGT
Organism: Geospiza fortis; assembly: GCF_000277835.1. Lineage (NCBI taxonomy): Eukaryota > Metazoa > Chordata > Aves > Passeriformes > Thraupidae > Geospiza > Geospiza fortis. The sequence continues at coordinate 939,676 of NW_005054453.1, forward strand.
GCTTGTGTGTGGTTTTTTGGCTCTGTTTTTTTTAAAGTTAGGAAATTCATAGGTGTTCCAGAGGAAAAGTTCCAATAAAACATGGACAAATCTGATCTGATTTGTTAGTCCTGCAGGCAGAACAATGGCTACTTTTGAAGTAAACATCCCCAAGGTGAAGAAGCTATTACTTCTACACAGGGTTGAGTTATTTGTGTGGCATTTACTAGCTAATATTTTCTAACTGCTGTTGGCAGATATTAAGGGAAAGATTAATGCTGTATTTTCTCCAGTGAATCCTTGTCAGTTAGGGGATTAAGGCGACTCACAGCAGAGTGTTTCTATGTACAGAAGGAACAATAACTACCTTTTGACACCAGAAGAGAAGAAAAATGCTCTTCCATCAAAGTTTTGCACTACATGGTTCTGTTTTCCTGATTTGCAATAATTTAAAATCTGCTTTTCCTTTCCATTCCTTGTACTTGGTATCCACATTTCTTGTCTATATACTAACAGGATAATGCAAGTAGCACTAGTGCAGATGATGTCTGACATCCTCTTCCTTCTTGTTGTTTTACTGGACCCTGCAGATGAATATGAGTTGTTTATCCATAGAATATTGCCTCTAGTGGCTCCCAAATGTTTGAGCACCTGTTGATCAGGTACTGTTCAGATGATTTCACAGACATTTTAAATTCTGAACTGCAGATACCTTTCTTGTTAGGACCTTCAGTGTTTTGAGGAAAATATAAAAGAGGGAATTCTTTGCCTGCAGTGAGATAGCTGGGGGATCAACAGCAATTTCAGATTATTCATCTTGTTCATATGACTACGTGAGCAAAAAAATAGTAAAGAAATGTAATTTAATCTCCATTCCAGCTCCATGAGGAAAAAGCTCAGACGATGAATATTTGAGTCAGCCAGCCCAACATAGAGAGGAGTGGAGGGAAAACAGCATATTTGATATATCTGTACATATATAGAGAGAGATTTCAACATTTTATCCATGGAGGTATTCTCCATGGAAAAAGCAGGAATTTCTGTACAGCATCAGGAGACTGATCAACGCAACACTTAAAAGGCACATTCTGTAAACTCTAAAGGGTTGTATCTTCTCTAAAGGCAGAGAAGAAACAAACTTTGCTCATATGAATTCCATGGAATTTTAGTCTCATGCACTTAGGGAGGAAAAGAAAGCCATAGATGAACAAGTTAGCATTATTTCAAGAAAAAACTCAATTCAGCACCTTGAAACTGTCTCCTTTCAACTATTTTCCCTCAATGTTGGAGAATTCACCTATTCTTATCAAAAGGCTTAATTAAGCCAATAATTAACAACTTAAAAGGAAATAAATATTTTTCATAACCTCACCCTCTTCTACATGCTTATTTAATGTGGTATTTTCTTGACCAAGTCAAGCCAACCAGGAATCAAATGGCTTTGTAAAAATGGGGGGAAAATGGGGCAGTACAATAAAGAATGAGAAATCTGTTGAGATAACTGACTTACCTGTGCCATGATATAAGCAGCTCACTACCTCTAAAAGTTAAAAAACATATAGGAGAAAAAGGAATGAAGTTGGAACATAAAAAGAAATCAGGGAGGTTTTCTGGGAATTTTCTTGAGAAATGCCAAAGGCTAAAAAAGCTTATTTTAACTTTGACATATAAATTAGTATCTTATACTAACTTTCTTCCTTCTGAGTCCTCAACCATACAAACTTCTACCCTTTTTTCCTTTTCCTAGTGTGACTCAATACTCCTTGGGGCTTTTCACTTCACTATATACAGAACTGTTTCTGATGAACTGTTTTTACAAGTTTTACTAAAGGAAAACAAAGAAATGCAACTGACTTCTCCTACGTCAAGATGCTTTCTTGAAATCAAATTATAAAATACATTGGCAGTGCTGCTGAAAGAACCTGCATGAGACCCCAATACATTATTTTGTTGTGAGGTGAAGGGAAGCCATCAGTTGTGGCTTTGTTTATTTGATGCCTTTCAGGAGGAAGCCACTGTATTCAGCTTTTCAAGATGAAATATTGAAAGTAGTAATCCTTACAGAACCTTAATGGCTGCTCTACCACACGTGAGAGACCCTGATAAACTGACAAAAGAGAATTTAAGAGAAATTTAAAATATGTCATTAGAATACAACACAAACAACAATAACATTAATTGAAACAGTGTACCTGGACCACAGATAAAACTAAGAAATCATTATTTTTAAAAGTTGTCTTTCCCTGCTCTTCTAAGAGTCACATGTTTCCTGCAGTTAAAAATCTATTAAAAATAAAAATCTATCTGGAAATCTGTAGTCTTGCAGTAATGCAGGACATATTAGTAATCCCATTTTGGTGGTCTTTTGAGCCATCAGTTTCCCAGTGAGTGAAAATTTTCTCTATCAAGAAAAGAAAAAAAATTAATATTCCTTATGATTGATAGAATCTATGATTTTTCAATGGAGTACTGAGAAGCCAAACCTTGGCTTTGGTCAATCTCAAGGCATTCAGATGAGTTTATTCCTTAGCACATGGAACTCCCCAATCCTCTGAGGCAGTGATACTGAATAGCAGGCATTAATCATAATCCATTACAACAACTGGGAATTTCTTCTCCTCACTAACCTTAGTTGTAGCTTTTTACGCGCCGTTTTCCAAGAATCTTCTTTTTCTTTTTTTAGTTGAAGATATCAAATGAGAGATTGTTTCCTTTGGTTTCAGAATGATCAAAGAAGATTAGATCATTATGAATAGTTCCTGCAACTATTTCTGCAACAAGCTTCCTGCTTTCATGAACCATTTGACATTTTAAAGTTTTGACTGAAGCCTTCAGACAACATTTCTCCCTCTATACTTCCTACTGCAGGCCAGTGACTGGGCTTTATTTTACCCCAGACAATGTTCCTAGCAGTAGGTATCAGTCATTTAGATAAGTTAACTTAGCCAAAATCCCCTGGCTGTACTGTAGTTTTATTGCATCACATAAATCCTTTTTAGGACTTCATCCTCCAGTATTTTAGACCACTAATAAATTATGAAGATCTACTTGGGACAACTTAGACAAAATTCATTGAATTTCTGAAGTTGTTTGTAAGTTTTAAGTTCTCCAGCTATAACAGAGAAGAGGCAGATGCTAAGCATTGGCTTAAAGACCTAAAAGGGTTTTTTTGGTCAGTTTTATGTCTCCTTTTTTTTCCCCAAAATGACCTTCTGGAAGCACAGATAATTCTGTATAGTCTGTGACTTATTTCAGCACTGGTGAAGGAATCTGAAGCAGAAAAACTTCCACAAAGCAGGCATCAGTTGTGTCAGAGCTGGGCCATAAGCTTCCCCAGATATGTGCTTGTGTAGGGTCTCAGTTATCTGGTGACTGACAGTGAGCCAAGCCCTGGAAATGATTCCTTGTGCTCCTCAGTGCAAAGGAAAAGGCACCACCACCAGCAGCCAGGGGCTCTTTGGAGACATCCTTGAGAAGTCATAATTTCTGTCTCTGTGCCCTGGAGCTCCTGCAAGTCCCATTGCCAGCCACACAGTGTGGTGATAGCTGTGAGACTATCGTGGAACATGGTAAATATACAGATCATTTTTTTCCAGGAAAGCTGCCTTAAAACAAAAATTTCAAAGTTGTGTTCTCTGGACTTTATCAAAGACCTCTATGCCTATACATATAGGCATACATAGTAAAAATAAAAAGAAAGGGTAGGGAGACAGGCACAGCACAGCCTATTTGGGCTTGGCCACATGAATTTATGAGCCTGCATTTAGTCCCAGAAAACAAGGAGTAATTTTAAGCTGCATTGACATAAAGGGACAGGACAAAAATAACAGCCTTGCTGACAAATACACGCTATAAGGAGTCACAAGGAAAGGATGAAGGCATAGAAAACATTCTTTTTCCCTCTGATCCCTAAGGTTATTCCAACCACTAAAGCTGACAGTATTTGGAATGTGACACTCAGCTATGTGTGACTCCTCTCACTAAGCTATTACCTGCATCTTTCAAGCCTGCACACCACGACCAACTCAAGGAGTACTGTGTGTTGAAACCAGAGCATCATTTTCCCCTGAGCAGCTGTAAATAGCATTTCAAGTGCAAACCACCTCAGCAGTGGTAATCTCTAACACCTGAAGTACTCTAACCACAGCAATCATCCAAACACTGGGAAACTGAGGAAGAATAACACACAGCTGTTTTCTCAGCTGCATATCACGCCCATGCACGCTGAGATGAAAAATCTCGAGGTTCTGAGTAGAAGGGAGTAAGAATTAGGTGACATATTCACTGTTTAGAATGCCAACCCATGCTGGGAATAATTTTGTTTACTAATGACAGAAAACAAGATCTGCCTTTACCCTTCCTACTTTCTTGTTTCATGGTAAAAAGCATTGTATGTGCTTCCTTCTACAGACTTTTTCTCTTTAAGGGAGTTGCCCTGCACAATAGTTAGGACATGGGGCAAATGTTGTGACTTGTAACTTGAACACTGCAGCTGGGCACCATTTCTGCAAAGTAAAGGTGTTTATTTCAAACCATATTCACTCACAGTTGTTGCTACAACAAAAATATTTCAAGAGAGCTCAGAAATCTCATCATACTTAAGATCATTATTGGCTGTTTTCTGGTTTGTAAACAGAACCATTTTTTAAATGCAAATTATTTTTTTTTTACTTGAAAATATTTTTTACCAGAAACTTAGTGCTTCTTCAGAAACAGTGTCGGAAGCAACTTCTTAAGCTGCTGCTTCATTTTTTGTCTACTGATGTTATTGTGAGAAGAGAATAAAAACTATTTGTCAAAATTCACATAGGGAAGCAGTTTGCATTTTTCACAATTCCTAGGAAAATACCCTATGGCATACTAGCACATGTAAAGAGTATATTGATTACATTCTCAAACTTTCTCAGGTTTGAGAGAAATTTACAGTGGTTTTTATTCTGTATTCCAAAAAGGATTATTGGAATTTTCAACTTCCACCATCTCAAACAAACAAAAAAGACAACTTAGAGCAAGTCCAGAGAAATTGACTCAACAGTAAAAAACTTTGCTGTATCTAAAGAATTTATAATTAAGAATTTTCCACTTCTTGTGTAAATGTAAAACTCAATCTCCTTTCAATACGAGTGTTTCTTGTATTGTTTTTCCAAGATGACTCAAACACTATCTGATCTGTACCTTTGGCAATACTTCTATGATCAATTGTACAAACTCATTTTTGTTTGGCAAATATAATGAGAAAACCCACCTTGTGCTTGAAATTTCTTGTCTTTTTCCTTGATGAAAGAACTGAAAGTGCTTTTTATTAAAATCAGAAATTTGAGTTGTCCAAAATAATACAAATGCATTTAGAATCAAAGGAGATTTAACTCATTTTTTACTCCATATAAAAATACTCAAAACTTTCTCAGAATATATTCTAACAGGGGAATATTACTGTAGAACATAAGTCTGAATTTTTAGAATTGTTAGAAATGCAATAAATTTCTGGGAAGAAGCCCTAAAACACCCTTGCTGAGGGCAGAGACTTAAATGAAGAATAACAAGAATTTTTTAAAAACTGATAAGGAAAATAGAGTATTTGAACATGATTCAGATGACTATAATTTATTTTTTTGTATATTACTAGTTTTTTTTCTCTTCTCGCTTTCCTCATAGTCTCCCTTCCAGCATTTCTTTGCGTTAGGCATTAGGCTTTTAAAGAAATCCCTTAAAGCATCTGGTTACACTTTCAGGGTTAGATCATGCCTCCAGGACACAGCCTTTCATCTGGCTTGTGAGAGTGGCAGGATCTCTTGGAACAAGGAAGTTGTGGAGCAATGAGGTGACAATTCCTTGGGATGAGAAGCAGAATTTAGAGAAGTCTGTGCATCACCAACGTACTGCTGTGGACAGCTATCAATGCTATACTGTTTAGATGCCTTCTTTTCAGGAATTTGGAAGAATTTTATGAAAGCAAAAAGAAAAGAAAATGAGGAAGATAACTGAGATGAGTCAATGGTAGCAACATTTATGCTGTAAGGGTTACATTTCAGACTGAGATACAACTTTAAGCTAAAAGGATGTTCCCAATACAGCAAAGTGGTAAACCCCCTCATGGCCAGCCTCTTGATCCTAGCTTCAAAAGAAGGGACAACTAATACTTTCTCTAATTAAATTAGTTCATTTTTCCTTGTTATTTAACCTCAAAGATATTTGTAAGGGTCAAAATTAGTCATTTTCTTTCTACGCCTGCTGACATAAATATGTAATTTCTCTACTTACCCTACCATTTCATGTATTATTTAAACACAGAATTGCTCAGGTGTAACATATCCAATATTAAATGGCAGAAAGCAGATAATGCACATACTACATGTTCTTGCCAGCTGTGAGCTGTAATCAAACAACAAAGAACCCCTGAGCCTCTCTTATCCTCTGTACAGAAAATATCTGCCCAGCTCTCCAGCCACCGAGCTGTCTTGCAGGCAAACACTTTTGGAAGTCCCCCAGTTGAGGAGGGGAGTGAGTGAAAAGATGGGGATGAGTTGGGCCCAGAGGTCAGCCCACAGTTGCCATTCTGTGCGCTGTGAGTACAGAGCTGTTGTCCTCTGGTGTCTGAGCTCCGAGGCCTGTAAATTGCAGAGATTCCTAATCACACTTCACTGCATAAAAATAACCTCTCAGTTTATTATTCCATCCTCAGCATGTACTACTCAGCATATTCAATGCACTAAGCACATTTTGGAGTTAATATGAATAAAAGATTAACTGTGACAAACTGAACTTTTCAACCAAGTATCCAAAGGGAAAATACCAATTAAGCGATGCTGCAGCTCCATGCAGACAAAGCACACGTTCAAGTAACAGCTTTCCAAACCACATGGCCAATTTGTAAGCTTTGCAATCAGGTTAACAAACTGGCTATAGATTCTCCTGTGCTCCCATTTCTATGTCTCCGTGGTTCCAGAGAGGGTCTCTTATCAAAGCCAGGGTCGATGAACAAATGTGTGCAGTCCTTTCCTCCCTGCAGAGCCATTACACTGCCATAGCAGAAAGCACAAATGTGTTTTGACTGTGAATGTCCTCTGACCATCAGGAGGAAACCTACTCTGAAAGATTAGCCTGAGATCTCAAGAGTACTGGGGGCTTAAGCTGCACGTTAGTGTTTAGTATTTCACTAGAACACTTTAAAAAAACACCAGATGGAAAATCTTTGCTGCGTTCTGGCTCTCCACATGTTGGAGAATTTCCCAAATAACTTCTAAGAAATTAAAGGGGATAGGTCACGGTAATAATTGCAGTAAATAGAATCTAGATAAGTCTAGATCAGTGAACTTTATAACATCATCTTGTTCAAGTGACACCCAGTTTATTAAAAAACCTTCTTGAAGCATATGCAATTGTGCAACTTCTTTGATGGAACAGACAGCAGATGATAAACTATTACCTAAACCATTAGCCTAAATCATAACAGTGCCTCTCTTTAAACCTTAGACATAAGGTTTATTATTTTCCATAATACACTTACTAAAGAATCTGTATGAGAGAAAAAAAAAGGAAAAAAAGTAGCACTAACAAAACCAGAAACAAAAAGGAAGGCATGATTGGGCTGCTGACCTACCAGCAGGATGAAGGAATGAGTAATAAAAGTCTCTCTTTCAAGATCATTTTTTCTAGTAAGCTCTCAAAGTAGACAGCTCATGAGTGCATGGTTGATTTGGAGGGACTTACATTGCTGGGCATAAATGGACAATTTCCACAAAGGGATCAAAATGATACCTGAACTGACAGCTGTAAATGAAAAACTGAAAATAACTCTTGTGTTTTCAGTGCTCATACACTTTGTCCTTTCCTACTATTTAATTTTTAGCATATAATTCATATACCTCATGGTGGGTCATGAACACCCAAAAGTGTTTGTGGTGCTGTATTTAGTAGGAGGAGTAACTTAAGAAATTCCATTACTAGACTGGATTTTTGCAGGATCAAAGTTCTTATGAAAACTCATTTAAGATAATAAAAAACTTTATACCTATATTTCTCAAGCAAATTTCAATTAAATTTAATAAAAATATATATGAGATGGGTTTTTTCAGTTGCAATGGGCAGGTAACATAGTTGCAAGAGTTCTTTAGCAACATGCAAGTCTTATAGTTCTGCAGTGTAAGTAAGGCACAGTTCTGAATCTCTTTTTTTCCTTTTCTTTTTTTTTTGAGAAGTATATAAAGATACTGTCTGTCTATTAAAGTATGCAAAGGAATTGGTTAACAGTCATGGGATTTACACCATCACTAAAGAATTTGAAAATGCCATGAAACATTTGTCTGTTAGTGTCCAAGCGTATCAAACACTTGTCTTGGGATTCCATTTAGGTAAAGGCTTCATAAACTCTGGTTTAGAAATTACCAGATGATTGAGATTGAAGGGACTTTAAAGATCATCTGGTACAACCAACTCTGGCCAAGCAGAGTCATTTAGATGAGGCTGGCTACAACCATGTCCAGTTGGCTTTTGAATATCAGGTTTTTAACTGTGGAATAACTGATAATAAGAATTAGAGCTGCTTATGGATAGTGTCATGGTTCTGTTCTGCGGTGATCACCAGGAAATCAATCTCCTCATGAAGGACATAAAAACAATTAGTTAGATATACTATATTATTCTATGTACCTGAAGTCTGATTTAAAGGATTTTGATGGAATGGACATCACTGTGAAGCATTATTTTTTCAAGACATCTATTAATATTGAACTTGTTCAGTATTAAAGGTATGTCAATTAGTTACTTTCAATAAGATTATAATAATTTTCTATCATGCACACTAAAAACAAGATGATCCCACACTATTGGACTACCTTATAGTAGTATAAGACTAGATAGACTTAGATGGACTACCTTATAGCAGTGTAAGACTATATAGTAGTATAAGACTGTAGAGTAGCAGAAGACTAGAAGCTACATAGCTATGAAAACAAAATTGAATGTTGCTGTGTCAAAGCAAAAATGATTCATATTTTTCAGGGTTGGAAGACATGGCATAGGGAGCCGGGGGAGGGAAAAGGCTGGTAGAAGTTGAAGGAGTATTAAAGCAGGTTTAAGTGAGAAGGCCTGGGAGCAAGCTGTCCATGAAAAAAATGGAAGCTTAAGTCTTGTGTCTGAAAGACACTGTGGAAGGTACAGTGAGGAACAGGGATTTTTCATCTTCCCCCCTCCTCCATCCTGTCCCTCTTCTGACATGTTTTCTCTCCACCTCATCCCATACCTCACAACCCATCCTAGACAGAGTACTCCTCCCTCCTCTCCACTGCCAAAGGCATATTAACATCCATCTCCTATTCCCTGCCTCTGATTAACCTGCTTTTCTTCTCAGCAGCTTCCCTAGTAAAGGAAGGGCAAAGAGAAACTCCTGAAAATGTGGGTTGAAGACGAGACAGCACCAGAAGCAGAACCCAAAGATCTGTGGATCTCAGAGGATGAAGCTTTCTGACCTTTTCCTGGGAGAGCTGTGGCAGATGTGTTGGTGGGACAACATCTGTTTTGGATTTGGGCTATTTCTATGGGCCGCCGTTCCCTTCCTTGCCCTCACATAAGCAGCAGCAGACGGGGTAAGAATGACTTGTTCAGACCATGGCAGTCAGTTTCGTCACTTCAGGCACAAGTTAACACGCAGTTTGCAGCACCTACAGACTCACACTGAAGAAAAGTATGACGTGCCCTGGCTTGGGCAAGCCGTGTGTATGTACAAGATGCTGTTGGCATCCTGCAATCCTGTTAACAGGCCCCATTTTAACTTGGCAGGGGCTGACTACTGAAGCAGTACTGCATGGAGATTTGAGAGCGGCTGTATCACATTTCAGGCCTTGAAGGCAAGTGTGCATACAAGTGCTGTTATTTTTAGAACATGCTATCTTAGAGAGCTCACCCGGGACACATATGGACAGATGTCATACTCATCGGGCTTGCAGAGAGGTCCAGGTGAATCCAACCTGTCCCTCAGTTTCTTCCCTGTCAGTCTGCCCAACTAGGGAATCAGCTGATTCACCCCAAACACAGGGGGATGTGTAGGTAAAACATGTTGGCTCCTAATTCTCTCAGACCTTGTTTCCCACCTGTTCAGATTTTGAGTCTTGCCCTCCTGTCTCTGGCACTTAGAGCTCTGCTTCCTAATCTGCCATCCCCCAGTCTGTCCAAGCACAGTTTCAGGACAGGCAGAGAAAAATCTCATCAAATCTGAAGCAGGAGTTAGTTAAGCATTAGCTTGAGAGGCCCTGGAAATTCTCAATACTCATCATTGAACATAACACTTTTCTGAAGGGGAAAAAAGCCTATGAGAAATAAGAAACTATTCCTTTTGTGGGGGGATAAAAGGGACAAAATTAGCAGTAATGATTCTACAGTACTTTGAATATTTAAAATGCTATATACCTCATGCATTTATGAGGTTGATTACAAAAATCACAAGAACAAGTAATAGGAATGTGGTGGGCAGACTAATCTTGAAACTTGGGAGTCAAATTAAAAATGCCTACAGGTGTCTGAGCCTTGATTTCTACTGTCTCCTATGAATTGATTCAGCCCAGTACCAGCAGGACTACTTGAACAAAGAAATATTCTCCTATTTAATAGGAGATTACATATTATGTGCTGTAGTTATTGCTGCTCTTACTTCTATAATTATGGAGGCATATTCACGAATATAAAATTCACAGTTTGTGGTGATAATCTATTTTGAGCTAATAGGCTAAATTCAAACATAGCTGTGTCCATGTTTCCACAATAACCTTCTAAACTTCAGTATTAGTAGAACTTACTGTTCCTTACCTACAAATGCCCACAACTCACTCAACCCACATAAGTGATACAGATGTTAGACATTACTCTCTGCTATTTGAAGACTGCACTACTTGCAATAGAGCCACATAAATTATAAATTGTAGTTGATCTCTCAATGGTCTTAAATTCTACTTGTATCAGGGGACTCCCTTTCAGAATAAAGAATAGTGCTTCTTGCTGCTGTCAGTTCTGATATTATAGCTAAGAGTCTTGGCAGTGTTATTTTTTGAATTGTGACAGGCCCGAGTACTAAAAGGAAATACAATGGAATCATAATGATGTTGCTTACTTTGTATTGAGACAGCACTCAGAAAGCAAGAAATAATGATGTTACTTATTTTGTATTGAGACAGCACTCAGAAGGCAAGAAAAAGTAGAGGCATCTTCTGCTGGGCGTTGCACAAAGACAACATAGGTAGACAGACTGTCCTGAGGAGATTACAGTCTCAGCAAGATTTACAAAGTGTAGGCAGTAAATGACATTCAGTACTGTGATTCTCTTTCTGGGTTTACTGATAAATGACTGCATATCTGACCTAAATTATTTTATTTGACAAAGAGATATTTCAAATTACTAACACAAAGGAATGAATTTTGATAATCCAACAAACCCTAAACTTCAAGCCTCAGATAACTAGTAGTAAAAATGCTGTTTCTCCTAGAGAACACTTACTGTATCTTCTGGCTGACATTCAGTGATGAATACCTGGGAGCTGTGCTTAAAACAACTTGTTTAACACCATCACCACCTTGCATGCCTAGAGGGGGCCCAACATAAAAAATAGGCCATTCCAGGCATCCCTGTCCTAAAGAGACAAAAATCAGGCCAAAAGGAACACTGCTAGTCTTAGCAATGCACATATATCTGTGAAAAGAAACTTTCTATCCCTTTCCTGTTACCCCTAGTATTATAAACAGCACTGCTAGTCCAATAAAGGCCATGGTTTTATTGAAGTGCAAATAGAGAAAGGTCAGATATTTTTTGTGCACAGAATTTCATCAATCTCCTGTGTAGAGGAAAATGGCTAATACTGCAGCTGCAGCCAGATTCCAATGCTGTTAAACTTCTTGAAGCTCACAATTACCCCAAGGAAATTTTTGTTTGTCCAGTTTCATAAATCTCTGTTTTCTTTATGAACAACAACCAAACAACAACGTGAGCAGCTGGGCCTGAGCATGCGACTTTATGGTCAGCAGGAACTTTGCCAATGACCTTCGTGATCCCAGGAGGAATAAAACCAATGCATACATGAATTCCTGTGCTTTTCAATCATCGCCTCTTGTATCTTCTTAAATGCTGTACAAATCAGAAACATTGATTTCCCTCAATGCCTAGGTCAGCATCTGTTATGATTTAATTAAAAGCTTGCTCTCTGAGGGGGTTTCTCTCTGTGATGATATCCTTCCACTCTGTTATTTCTCTTCTCACTTCTTAAACTGAACGAAGCAGTAAGCTTCAGACTTTTAAAAATAAAATTTTCTATTAATTTCATCATTATTAAATCAGATTTAATTTTATGCAAATGTTGATTTATCTCAGATGGTCCAAATCCTTGCTGAGGAGTGAGGTTTCTTCCTTTGACTTGCCTGCTTCTGAAACCTACACACAGCTTAGTCACATTTAAGAGTAATTAAAAATATTCCAGTCTCATTCTGCAGCACTGAGCAGTTTGTGAAACATGAAAACTTTCCAATTTGCACTATTTTATCTCTCAACTCAATTGCTCTCTTTAGTTTAAAACATGTTTGACCATTTTACTGATACCAAATCATCATATCAAAGCATCACATTCAAAAGCGCGATCAGGCTGTCAATAAGCTGCACTGCTCTGCTTTTCATGTGCCCACAGCCGAATTCTTCAGAAGGTTCCACTTTCACAGTCAGGCTTAGCCTCTGCCCTCATTTATGCCTTCAAACACAGCTGAGTCAAATTCAACATAAAACCTTTGTTTTATCCCTTTTGAAAATGCAATGTGTGAGAAAATTAGAAGACTGTTTAAGTTGTAAGATTAAGATTTCTCAGCAAGACAAGCTGCATCAGAAAGTTTTATAGTCAAAGCAAAAATCAAACTACCAAAATATCTCATACTCCTTCTTTATGGAATGTTGTCACCTGAAGCAAACGGCTACCATGATTTTCACATTTTAAAAGAAAATAAAAAAATATTTTAAACTGCTATATAATGGAAAACCCACAACATCTCTCTACCCCATTGCCAAATGTTTTAATTAAGGTTGTAGAACAAATTCTAAAAGGACAGCTTTGTAAAAAAAAGAATTGTTTTCTTTCTCAAAAAACTTCTATGAAATGGTGTTGAACCAGATAGCAATTTATAGGGTTTGTTGGTTCTTTTACTACAAGTGTTACTTTTTCTCTGTCACTAAATAAAATCAATTGATGAAAGTGTACTATCTTGTATGTTTGAAAGATTATGCTTTCTTAATAAATACTTTTCTGCAATCCAGAAAAAAACCCAAAAAGGTTCTAAAAGAAATTAATTCTTTTGTCATGCCATGGTCTGGGGTTTTGTTAGTAGTTTGTACAGAATATAGCTTTAGTATAAAGCATATTAATTGTGTGTGTCTGTGTGTAACTACATACATGTTATAATGTACATAAACCCACCCACATTATAATATACAGTAGTGTGTCTGTATCTGTAATGCACATGGAGTAGTGTGGATAGAAAAACATGTAAACCACTGCTGTGTTTTGAAGTATTGGGAATTAACTCTGTTCCTTACAGGAAAAAAGTCACAGATAAAATTCTATAATATGCCGAGACATGCATAGCTACATAAAAACTAAAACACTTATTGCATTATGACTCCTATTTCTTCGAATGTTCCCAAATGTGAAGTCCTTTGGACACAGAAAGCCCTCATGACACACTTAGAATATGTCAAAAAGGGGAATTATAAAAATGAAATATCTGCTCAAAGTATAGTGAGCAGTCCACGAGTATTTTGAGGATGCTTAAGTCACTGGACAGTGTGAAAGAGCTATTCTGATTAACCTTAACCCACTTAATCTAACAAAAATGTTTCCTAATTACCATAAATGTAGCTCTCTGACTCTTGCAGAGCCTAAGTTTAAACATAGCCCTATCCAGCCAGACTTGGGAAATTGTATCATTAACACCACCAGGTTTAGGCAGAGCCTCTTATCATTCCAGCCTCTCCTGTCTCCAGCCAGTGTTTACCAGTAGCTACTGGTGTCAGCACTAACCCAGTTACAACAGCATCCCTAACCATATGAAAAGCCCATGCCTAACCAGGCAGCCTATGTCAGGTCAGCTCAGAGTTTAGCCAGAAGGTACTTGTGGATATAAACTTACATTTTTTTTTTTTTTCTTGGAGTAGTACTCCTAGAGGGGTGGTGCAAAACAGGCAAAAAATTTTCACGTGAGATGTTCCTAATTATGAAAGTAAGAAAGCCCATATTGGAGGTAAATGGATGTATTTTACTCAGTTGTGCATGTCAAATCCCTTTTATCCCTTGCCCTTCCTGCTGTGGAAAGAGGCAAAGTATTTTAAGAGAAAAGCAGTGCTTTGAATAAAGTTGAAGGATCGCTAAAGTACCTTCTTGGGAATTATGCAATTATAGTTTATCACATCAAAAAGAGACTATGATAAAAAATTAGGTCATTGCTTAATCAAGTGAAGAGGAAATACTGTAAATCAACTTAAATTTTTCTAAGTGCAGAAGCTAAAGAACCCAGCTACAGCAGGAGACACATGTTCAGAAACTGGTTTGGCCTGTCCTCCGAGCCCTTGGGATCTCAAGCGGATGGGACAACACAGTCTCCATTCCCAGCACAGCTGTTGCTTCCTTTTTTTTCACTGCCTGGAATATGACTCAGCAGAAGCTACTGCCATTCTTTGTAACAAAAAAAAGCAGATAGGTCATGGACACCATTCATCTTTTATCACACCTAAAACAGGAGTGCAGACAAAGAAGTGCATGTGAATGAATGCATGTTGATATTGCTTAATTTCTTCCAACATTTTTTTCCTATAAACTGAGCAAGAACAAACTGAAGCTTCATAGACTAGTAGTCTCAGTTAGAGAATTTTTCAAGCTGACATTTGAAACTTTAGATCTAGTCCAAATTTCCAAACAAAATTTACTTTGTCAAACATACATTTAATGCTGCTATTTTTTTGCCAAAAATATTTTTGGGGGGAAAATGGTCTTCTGGGTTGTTTTTTAAAACTGATTTACAATATTTCAATGAATGAAACCACACTATACAACTGAACTTCGAGTGCTTTACAGGGAAACTGAAAGCGCACATATATGAGAACCATCCATCACTGGAATTTATCAAAATGAAATCAAGATTAGTATTTTGTCATTTTATTTAATTCAAAGCATGTTTTGGTTGCTCAAATCGTGAATGTGATGTAGTGAATCTGTTCTGCTCTATTTCAATGAGCCTTCCACTGGATCTCATATACTGTGGAATTATGAGATGTCTTAATTGCTCAAGCATAAAAAACCCTGAAAGGGTTTCATTTTCTTCACTTGAAGGTTTCATTTTCTGCCATAGACAATTCAAAGCATAGCCTAATTTTAGTTGTTCTGTGGCTGAATAGAAATTGTTGTTTTGTACTTCATACATTCTACGCTTCATAAGTACAACCCTTGGCACAATTACAAATCAATGGACTCATTGTCACTGGTATTTATAAGATAAGAACAGAACTTTTTTGCACTGCATTTATATTCTATGGACACTGCTTAAAAGTTTTTAAATCACAAAAATAAGAACATTTCTTTTCCTAGGATTCATCAAATTCCTCTGTGTCTCTAACAAATTATTTTCACTTATGATGTTTAAAAAAAAACCCTCCCAACACAAAAATCCCCATATCAACATGCAAGCAGGAGGGCCCTGAATTAGCTCTCATTCTCCCAGAACTGGTAGTCTCTCTTGTGATAATGGTATTTACCTGCCTGCAGCTGCATATCTAGACATCAGTAGTCCAAAAAAGTGAGTAGTAAATGACACTAATTGTGCATTTCCTCTCTTTTTTTTTTAATTGAAACACATAGTGAGTCACAGCCTCCCATCCCTAAGAAAATGGCAAGAAACATGCATTAGTAGAAAAGGTTCTTTTATGAGACAATAATTGCTCCTCTGAGTTATTGCCAAATGTGGCTGTAGACATTGGCTATTTGATCTCTGAAGTGTTCACAGACTTGCATCCAAAGCCCTCTTTGACTGAGCTCCTGATCAAATTCTTTCACCAGATCCCTGCTAAAATACAAGATTTGCCCCCACCTCAGAGAGGGAGTGAATGGCAAGCCCATCTCTTTTAGTCAGGTATCAGATGTCAGAGGAGAAGCAGTAACTCCCACCTGAGGGGCAGGTAAATTATATTCAGAGGAAGAAGTTAGCATGGACTAGATGAGATCACTCAAAGGAAAGGTGTTTCTTTGCAGCCTGATGCCAGCTTTAGAAACCCAGTACCAGAGAGGACCAAGAATGAGTCCAGCACACCAGTCTTTCACTTTCTTACCCCCAGAGCAGGAAATCTGTTTTCAGACAGCTGGCTAATATCTTTTACCCAAATGTCTTTCTCCTCCAATGGAAGGGTCTGTGCTCCGTGGGTATTGAGAAAGCAGGACACAGGGTTCAGAGGACTCTCCATTTGTCTCCCAGGAGCTGCAGTTCCTTATGCTCTGTCTTTAGGACCACCATGTGTTCTGGGTTAAAGTTCTCAAACTCCCCGAGTCCTTTGACTCTTCCTTGCCCAGATGTTGGGAAGAATATCACATTGCAGAGAAATCTGATGTTGAAGAGCAGACTGTCATAGATCATGCATTGACTCTGCAAATCCCACTTCTAGCAAAGGCTGTGCTGATTCTGTACTGCCCTTCACGTAGAAGAGTGACAGCATTCCAGAAATAATTTCACTGTTCTGAATGAATGATAAAAACCCTCATGGAAACCAGATGCCTTAGATCAAGATCATCTGAATTGTTTGTAGGCCATTTTTAGCCTTTGCAACTTTCCAAGATAAAGAAAGTAGGATTGAGGCTCACACAGCCTCAGACACTCTATCCTGCTTATACTGGTCTTTTGTGCCTCTGAGAATCTGGAGCTCCATCTCTTTTGATGGCCTTTAAAAATAAAATATTGATTTTATCTCATGGGGAAGATAATGGATATGATTATTTATGTCCTTTAGGGATCTAGCACAACATTTTTGCCTAAAAAGTTCACTTAGTTCTGACATGTTTGAAAACACTGTCAATCTAAATTGGCTCTAATTTTCCTGGTTCTTTCACTGTTTAATATATTTTCCCATGAAGCTATTCTTTTGGGGCATGGATTTTTTTTTTCTTCTTTTTTCTACTGAGTCCCTGCCAATAGAAAAATATCTCTTCCATTTGGTGAGAGCCTCAGGAGCCTATAGGCAGTAATAAAGACAAGGGTCACAAGCTAATGCAACAATTTTATTTTTAAGAAAATATTTCTCCTGGAGTTGTCTTCTAAAAATTAGTACATATCAAATATGATTGCAGAGGAAAATAGGGAACATGTCTTGAATAACACCAGTTTCTTCTCATTTCTGTTTTACCCTTAAATGTAATGCCCTCTGACACTATTGGCTTTGAACTGTATTTCTCTAGTATATGGTAGAAAAGTAATTTTATGATGAAAGTTTAAGCTGCCTTGTGGAAAAAAAAACCCCAAACCCAAAATACTATTTTCATGAAATTGAAGGGGGTCTTTAAAAGCGAAGGTTAGAAGGACACTATGTTATGCACCAGAATAATCAATAATCTTAATTCTTACCGTTTTAGTGCAGATCTTGAGAATCTTACACTTTCCTCCCCATTCCCTCTTCTCAAAATTACTCCTTCATGTGAGCTTCAGAGTCCTGCTGTGTTTTATCTTCTGCCCTATGCATTTTCCCCACAAAATTCTGTCCCAGCATCTACTTCTAATATATAAGCTTATTTTCAGAACATAATTAATAAAATCAAGATGACAAGTAATGGATCTCAGCAAGACATACTGTACCAAAACTGCCCATCAGAAACCTTATCTAATTTTCCAAATTACATTTTCCTTTACTTTCCATAAAAGTAAAAACCTTGATGCACTGAGGACATGAAAACTCTGGGATTTTCACTCCCAGAAACCCTCAAGAAAAATGGCCTAAGTCCTGCTTAAGTCATTCTTTAAAGGAGCTCATATTTAATCCACACCAGTCAGATTAAGATAACTACAATATCCCATCCAGGAGGATGACTTGGCAACACCTCTCCAGTTCTCCTTGCAAGAAAATATCTTCATTAATTCCTTGCAATTTCAGAAGGCAAGGAGCAGCTTTTCTGAAAGATAGCTGGTATCTGTTCCTCTTGGGTCCCCAGTTGGTGGGGTTTTTTCAAAATTTCTCCATTTCAAGAGTTGCATTGCCAGCAGTGGGAAGACGTATAAGTCTGAAGCTGCACCTCAGATCCCTTCATTGTACTTGAAGAAAATTCTCTCAAACATAGAAAGGAGATGTAGCAACTGCTTAATTTGCCAGCTAAAGGTAGAATAAAGTGAAAGGCAAATTCTGAAATCTGAGTCTTAATTCCTGTGATGTGAGCTGTAGTTCAAGTCTCCTGAAGACCTTACTGGAAGGACTGCAAGATTGCTTTCCTATCTAGATGGCAGAGAGATCTAAGAATAGAAAAGTTAACAATATGTCATATATCAGACACAAAATGGATATTGACACTGTGACTTTTTGTACTATGAAAAATCTCCAAACCGCAATAAGAATAATCTGCTTATTAATTGATATTCAAGCTGGTTATGTTAGGCTTCCAGAAAAGACCAAAGCTTTGCTTGGGCTATCTTTCACTGTCTTTATTTACAACTTAAGCAGACATCAATGGAGCTGCAACAGCAATCTGACAGCATCCTGACAGTCACATGCTGTCAGCCAATTCTAGGAAAAACTTCACCTCCAATATATGGCTAAAAGCCTACTACCATTTTCCTACAATTTGTGCCAAGTCTCCTCTCTTTTGGATGGTCTCAACTCCTGACCTCCTACCACCCCCATTAAAATTCTAGCTGAAACACTCACTGCCACTTTCTGATGTGAAAGGGTCCATGGAGCCAGTGAGGCATTCCATGGTGACCTAAATAGAAAACCAGCAGAGCCAGCATAAGGGCACAGCAGAATGCCCTGAGATGTCAGTTCTTGTAAAGAAATTCCTGGAGTTACCACTTCACATGGAGTTAATGTTTTGCAGGAGAAAAGGTGCACACACTTTGCAGAACTGGGACCAATTTTTGAGGTGAATTATTATTATTCACCTTTGCTTGCCTTCACTGAAAATCCTTGCTTGATGGCCTGCTGGTGCCTACACAGAAAAAGAATGTAGGGCAAGACCTAATTCAGCCATCCCTTTTCAGAATCAGGAGTGCTTGAGGTTGTTGGGAAGACCAGACCTCTGTCGACAGCTACAGAAAATGGAATAGAATCTTTAGTGGACCTTTTTCTGACAGGCACACAGGAATGCAGTGCAGGCTATTCTTTTCCAATGAAGTTATTTGTGTGACAAGTCTCTTCCAGTTGTCAGCTTCTCATGTGTCAGAGGCACTACCCATACATGCATGGGCTATACATTGGTGTAGGATTTGGGCTGCCCTCTTTGATTCAATGCTTTTCAAGGACAGGTATTTATTTTTGGAATATTCGCTAGACTTGGTGAAAATCCAAAACTGTCAGTGCCTTCAACATCTGCAGTGGAATACTGCTTTCCTCTGTAATCTAGTTTCTACATGAAAATGTCTGATGAAACTGAAAACACTCAAATCCTGAAAACACATACTAAAACCTGAAACACATATCACAAAATGAAAGGAAAATGGGTTTTTTTGTTATCCTTTTATTGATTGCCAAACTCCACATTAACCTAATTTAGACAATTCTTGTCTTACTCTGAAGGCCACCAGAAGAAATTTTTGAGCACTAGTCAGTCATGACTTCTGAAAATCTGTGGTGAAATCATGCTGGGAAAAGAGGCTACCCATAAAATAAAAATACTTTATCTACTCCTTTAGGTAAAGAAAGGTGGATTTTTATGCCATGGAATTCTTTCTAAAATCAGTGCGTGTTTGAGAAACACAAAGATTTTTTTTACATGGATTTAATACCAAGAGTCCCAAGGCTCCACTTGAGAAAGGAAGACACTTTTTTTTCTGAATGTTGCTCTGCTTTGAGTCCCTATTAATTAGTATGGAGAAATGCAGCACTTTTCATATATGTTTCATTAAAAATTGTTACCAAGATTGCTGGAGGGATGCTTTTTTTCTCTGTTACATCTGTAGCTTTTGCAGCCCAAGTGCTGTATTGATCCTCTCCTGAGAATATTTATGGTATATTTGGTATGACATTTCACTGCACAGATTTTGAAGATAATGCGTAAATAAATTGTCAATTATTTGTTTTGTTGGGGAACCAAGGTTGAACAGCTTGATGGTCATACTAGGATTCAGAGATAATCTGATTTAATGTGCTGAGTGATAATTTTCAACATATTACCCAACATTTTCTCACCCATGCTCTTTGATAAAAAGAAAATAGCATTTTCGAGACAGCGAAAATTAGATTTTCTGTATCAGTTTAGTGTGTTTTGTGAAACTAGAAGGATTCAAAAGTTATCAGTCTGGTAAGCAATAATAATAAATTAATTTAATCCACAAAGACAACTGTTAGCATTCAAAGAGCAGTTAACACAATGAAAAAATTTTAAATAAGGATTCGAATAGCCAAAATTGCCATTATAGAGTTGGCTGCAGAAAAAGGAATGAATGAGTAAAATAAGTATGTATAAAATATAATAGAGCCACAAGGTAAATTTGAGAAGTGGATTGAAAAGACTAGTGAAACACAGTCAGTGAACAAGACAAAGATTTTATATTAACCTCTTTCTTTTTACTTTGGTTTTGCACATAAACCCCACAGTTCTTCAGCTGATTAGTTTTCATTTGGTGATCAAAAGCAGACCTTGTATGACTTTCACAGTGATTTTGTCCTCTCAGTTGTAGACATGGTACTAAGTGATGTTTTTAGCTTTCATAAGGGAATTTGCCTTGATAGATCCAAGCCTTTTTAGTGTAGCACATTTTCTTTTCAAGCGTGACAACCTTTGAGACATGACAGAACATCTTCCATTAAAAAAAAACAAAACAAAAAGAAAAAAAAACCACAAGAACCAGACCTCATTCTTCTTTTGGAAGATGGATTTTTAGTTTACTGTACTTCAGGAGCACAAGATGGATATTACACCAAGAACTGGCTTTGTTAACTTCATGAGAAAGTTCCATTGTGTAACCAATGGTGCTCTGCCAGGGAAAACTGCATAGGAGAGCTTTTTCTTCAAATTAAATGAAGCTGAAGGACAATGTCAGGCCATCAGGGCTGACCCCTTCACATGCCAGTGAATTACCCATTGCAGAAATGATCAGTGATCTAAGTCTTGCAGCTAAAGCAAGAACATCAGTTCTTTAAAAGAAGGCCTGCCAGTGCTGTTGATAGACCAGGAAAGATGAAACCTGAAAGCCATGAAATACTAGGAGTTTATTTGAGACATGCCAAGATAATCTCGGAAAAGCAACTGCATAAAAACCAAGAGGAAATCAGTAGCTCCCTGGATATTCCAAAGATTTTTAGATATTTATCTGTTGTACGTGTTCCTCAGTGTCTGCTCCAGTGTCTTTCACAGAGCAAATTCTCACTGCTGAACACAACTTCTGCCATGGCACTAACCCTGCTGCCTCAAACCCATGGAAGATTAATGCCTTTAACTCCTGCCATTTCACTAAAATTAGCCAACAGTTTCTGAAATTATTGGAGGAAAAAAACCAGACATGATTATATGAACCTTGCTTTCTTAGGAAAGTGGATTGAAACATTTTTAAAGGTGCCTGACACTCTGACCTGCAGAAAAAATTATAGCCCAGGCATCCAACATCACTGTGAGCATATTAGTAAGGCATGAAAAGCAGTGGAGAGGCACCTCTGTCCCACCTCCCACCTTGCTTGGGATTCACTATGCGATCTACAACTCTAAGTAATCTTGAGTGTTTCAGAGAAAGAAAATTATAAATAAAAATGCCAGAAACCAAGCTAGTGTGAGAGGAAGGATTGTCTCAGGCATCTGACTGAAGTCCTGACACATGACAATTAATTGTAGTCATTATTTCAATGTGGAGACATCACTCTGCAGCCCCAAGATACTGATAGGCTCTTGCTGAGATCAAACCCCCACCTTTCTCCCTTGTCCTGTTATAAAATATCTCATATCTTCATAATTAAAGACATCTACCTATATTAAAACTCTCTACAGCCTTATTGACTTATCTATTGAAAAACAATAGAAATGGAATTCTATAAATCCACATGGCTTGTTTTCTGCCTAAACTGTGTAGCCCATTGTTTAAACTCCCTACTTTCTATTAATTTCCATTTCACACAGAAACCAGAACTGAGCAGTGTTTGTCTCTAAAAGTTCCATATGTGTTCATTCCAGGATGGCAACCAATCTTTCCCCCAGAGCAAATGTTGATGTGATTACCTACAATTTATTTTTAAAAAAATCACAAAAAAGCACAGCCAAAACCAGACTAAATATTTCCACACACCCTTTTGCATAGTTTAGCCCTGCAGTTTTATAAGCTGGTTTAAGTAATTCACGTAGGACACTCTTGTTCGGACAAGCCCTTCTCAGGATCATGATTTCAGAACAACATAAGTGAAAGTGAGCAAATAACAAACTGAAGCAAGATTCAAACCTGCACAAAGGATGTCTGCTAACATCAATCCATTTATAACCATGAAGTTCCCCTCCAAGCCAGCACACCTGATTTTCAGTTATGGAATTCTATAATCTTTACAGCACCTACCAGATTCCGAATCCCACTGGAGAGCCTGAACTTTATCCTGCAATGTGTTGTACTGCAATCAATCTGTTTCCAGGACACACACTTTCAAGAAGAAAATGTACAGAAATGAAATTAAAGGAATTAAATAGATGTTGAATACTTTTGCATTCAACAAAGTATTTCTATATGAGAAAATTTTGTAATATTTTTTTAACGTTCATTCCTCTGTTTGCAATCTATCCCAGCTACTTGTACACATTCACTATGTCAGCATCTGGGAGTCTGCCCCACTCCAAGAGCTTTCATCTTAAAATCCCTCTGAGAGCAACAGGAGAGTCATGCCAGTGGGACTGCTGGCACAGAAAAGGTTGCCTGGTGTAAAACATTTCAACCCGATGCGTGAGCTGGGCCCACAGTGGCAGGACAGAGGCAGGAAAATCAAGGCACACTGTGCACAGCAGCACGCCACGTATGTGAGCTGAGCATCTGTGAATGAAGGATAATGCTGTACATTGGAGGCTACACATTGAGAAATGCTCTTTCTTCTCAGCTCAGAGCAACACTGAATAGTGTAATTGTCTGAGCTGTAAAGCAGTCCTTTTGTTTAAACCACTTTCCATGCTTGTCTGCCAAAAATACTTTGCTCATTCTGTCCTTTGCCAGATGTAATTGAGGCAAATTCAGGTGTACACCAAAGTATTTGTTGCATATATTTTGTCACATCTCAGTTTGACAGCATACTATTAAATAATGTGCTGTGGCGTAAAAAGAATTTTAAAACTTTTGTATAAACTTACAATTTCAGATGTCTTATATTTAAGAGAATGTGAAAGTTGTCTTCTTTCCACTTGCCCCCAGCAAACAGAGTTCTGGGGCAGGTAAGTCCAATCCCTGCAGTGCCTTGTGAGGAGGCCAGTGACGGGCTGCAGGGCACAGGGATGGCTCCGTGCTCGCAGCTGGCTGTGCTGTGAGGCTGTGCCTGGGGAGCCTGCTCAGGGTTCCAGGGCACCGGGGCAGGATCACTTGGCTGGAGATGGCTGCACTCCTCAGAGCAGGCTGGGCCCGCTTCCGAGAACATCCTGCCCTCATCTCTGTCATCACTCTGGGACTAGCCTGCCCTTTTTATTTCTAGCTCTGTTCTTAAACTCTCTGTAGCTTTCTCTGTCCCATGATTTCAAACCTTAATCTTTTTGGCCCACTTTTGATTTTAAAATGATAAACGCCCACATTCGATTTTAAAAAGTTCTACTTGGTTCTTGCCATCTTCTGAAGAATTCTCACCTGCACTGCCTAGACCCTTCTCATGCCTGTTTTATTTTATGCATCACCTTTCACTCCAGAGAGTAATATCATTAGTGCACTGTCTGCATAAAGCTTCACTTTGACATCAAATACAATGTTTTATTATACTGTAATTTTGTCAACTTCTTTGCAGCACTTAACAGTTAAGAGGTATCTTTTTTTAAATCTCAGTGTTGGCTGAACCATCAGACCTTATCAAGTCCCCTGAGTGCCAGCATGGGTCTTTTAAATGCTGTTATTTCTTGGCTGAGTCATTTCAAATTTCTATGTATTTTCCTAGTTGCAGTCACTTGATCTTCTTGACACTTATAGTAAGTATAGCAATCCAACTACATGGATTTACTGTCCTAGTTGAATCTAGTTTTCTAAGAATTATCACAACCAATTAAATGCGTCTTCCACTTAGTCTCAGGGGTTGTCCAGCTTTGGTAGGTGGAATAGAAGGCTAGAAAGAGAGGAGACTGCAAGGTGGAGGGATTTCCTGCAGTGAGGCCCAAGAATGTGGTAAAATACAGAGTTATACATTTTGCTTCAGAAAATGAGGATGTACACATGCCCAATAAATAGAACAGCTCTGCTGTTACCAGTGAAAAGAATGTCTATGCAATCTGAGTTGAATATGTTGTAATAATGTAATAGAGATTCATTAGTTCATCCAGTGCTGCTAATCTAACTCACCCACATTTCTCTTTACCCACTTGGAAAATCCAGGTTCTAATATCAGTGAAAATCCCATATGCTGTCTCATAAGATCATATCACATCAAACTTTTCAGGTCTTAATTGATTTTCCCCTTTGTGGTGGCCCTGCAGTTGTATCTTCTGTAAAGTAGAAGTGATCTTATGCAGAAAACACAGCACTGCATTGTTAGTTCCATAACATTTCCCTCTTGATTTCAAGAGCATCTAGGAAAACTCTGAAGACAGCAAATACCTTTATCTTCATTCTCGCTTTTAGTCCTATTCAGATCATGGTTCTGCACTGTCTCTGCACCTTCCCTCTCAGTAAAAAGAATAACTCATTAATAATAACATTCCTATATTTTTGCAATATTAATACGAACTTAAAGACAGATACCCATGTAATTTGTATCACAGAAACAATTTTTGGAGTTAGTACAAATTTTACCTTCATTTTATGCTATCCACTACTACTTCCTAATTTTTACCTTTTTTATTTCCTGAATCCTTAATCCCTTTTTTCAAAGGTGTTATGTTTCCTATAGTCTAATAGCAAGGTTCCATTCGTGCAATTCATCAGCCTCCATCAGACACTCATAATGTGGGCTTCTGGTTTCATCACAGGAAGCAGTGATGAAGGAGTAAAACCTTTGAGGAGAACGAGTAAAACCAAACCCACGAGCAGGTACATATAAGGCAGTGCTTTGCCCATATTTACCTAAGCAGCTTTTAAAAATTCACCTGTTGTGCTCTTGCTGTGTGTCAGCTTTGAAGGAGCAGACTCTTTGGTTTCTTTGCAGTTTTGTACAATGTCTGAGAAACTTTCACTGCCTCAGGAATGCTCTTTATCCATTATTTGTAAGCTTTCTTCCTCAATTACTTCCTGCGCTATATTTTGTGTTGGACCGCGCATTTTTATAACAATGCGTGTGTTGAGGGCAATGAGTGAGGCTTTAACAAGATAACACTCCTAATGCCTGTGTCCTGCTGGAGCCTTAACAGACATCCCTCTCTGTCGGGGAGGCAGTGCAGGTGCTGAACTTAGGCTGGAGGGTGATGAGCCACATCCCACACGGAGTGGAGAGCAGAAGCTGAAGAGAATTTGGAACCTCCAGCTGCCTGTTCTGACAAGCCACGGGGCTTTCCAGCTGTACTAGACTGCTGTAAATGGATTCTTTAAATGGCCTTAAAACACTCTGGGGAGAATGAATGGCATTGTTAAATTGTGCACAATTGAAGCAACCACGGGTCAGTCACCCTCAGCTGCCAAACTCCCGGCAGAGCACTTCCTATCAGCATCAGTGCTCACTTCAGCAAGTCCCCAGGAATAAATCTCTTGACACATTAAGCCCTAAAAGAGAAAGAGGGGTGGGACTTAGGGCACTCTGAGTACTTCACTTTTCTGATAAAACACCTCAAAAGTTATCCTGAAAAGCAAGGTTATTAAAGTCATTTTGACCCTTGAAGAATACAGGCTCTCAGGATAATCACTTCTAACTGATAGCATCAAATATAGTTTATACCAGAAATTGTAATTCCATTTCACAAAGTTTTATCTCCCAGCAATGTAAAACGGACAAATAATTAGCCTGTCATTTTTAAAATTGAAAAAGATGTACTAGGCAATTGCTTCATTTAATTTAAAACTAAAATGCTGAAAAAGAAAATAAAAGAGAATAATTAGTCTTAAAAGTATGAGGTTATTAATGGAACACCTGTTACCACCACCCCTCCAAAAAAATAAACCTGAACATGAGGTCAACCAGAATTTTATTTTATATTTAAGCCAGACCAGTTGTAGTAGATTCAGAAATTAGTGTAAGTGTTGGTTCAAGTCATGTGCAGAAAGTCTACAACAAGCATAAACATGATCTTCTCCAGCAACATCCCCAGAGATACTTTCAAACAAATGCATTGATTAATCCTTTGTGAATTCTATATGAAAATTAATAGTGACAGAAGCCTGAAAGAGTCCTACATGCCACTGATTTTTCATCAAAACAAATGAAGGAAAGTAGAAATAATTTTACCTGCTGCTGTGTTGTTTCTCATCATAAAGGTCCAATGAGTAAAAAGAGGTTTCCTGTGAAACAACTACAATGTGCAAAAAGGATAATCCACTGAGTGGACACTGCCAACAAAAGCAGTTTGCTTGAAGTAACAACAGTCTCAGGAAACCATAATTAACACAAACTGTCTAGACTTAAATACAGCCTGATCAACACTGCATCTCCCCATATATTTAATTGAGAGAAATTACTTGCTCATTATATTAACTTCAGGTTATTAATTTATGCAGAGCAGTCAGCCAGGAAGTCTAAAGAGCCACATTTCCCATAAGGAAAAATCCACCTTTTTTATTCTTTCCCCTTGAAGCTCTGTTTCCTTTTTGGTTTAGATAGGCTGGGTAGAGATGGAGGAAACTACATGAGGAGCGTCAGGGATGAACTTCCAAGTTGTTTATGCAGATCCTCAAGAAGAGGCAACTTCTCAGCTGGCTCTTGTTGAGGCAGAACACTTGTGTGCCAGAGCATTATGGTACTGACCAGTTTCTGAGGTGCAGAAAAAGTTCTTGGAAACCTTCTGTGCATTTAACGAAGTAAAAGCTAATTCCCACTGCTGGAAAGAAGATAGACCATTGCTTTCTCTGGTGCTACAAAGAAGATAAAACAGTTGTTTTTACTACTCATTGATTGTGTAAAAAAGGCCACTGCAGCAATTAATCTACTGCCAGTCCTACTTTGCCCAAGAAGCTGTGTCAGGGGAGTTTGGGTTGGATATCAGGGAAAGGTTCTTCACCCAGAGGGTGGTTCGGCACTGCAACAGGCTCCCCAGGGAAGTGTCACAGCACCAACACCTGGCAGAGTTCAAGGATCATTGGGACAACGCTCTTTCACTCATGGGGTGACTCCTAGGGCGTCCTGTGCAGGGCCAGGGGTTGGACTCGATGATCACTGTGGGCTCCTACCCACTCAGGCTACCTTGTAATTCTAAAATACGGAAAAAATCCTGGTAGCTCAATATAAGTTTGGAACAGATCAAGTCCTGCAATTATCATTCTGCAAACACAGAGGTTTGCATTTTCCAGCATCAGAAGTACATTTGCTTCCCAGAAAATGTTTGGTAGAGACCTGCAAGCTGAAGAGACTCAAGTTGCTCAGCATTTCCAAATACTGGAAGCCAAGGAAACAGTTTCAGTCACACCATGGATTCCTTCAGCTCTCTGTCCCTTGTACACTGTGGATTGCAAGTGATTCTTTGGAATGGTCTCTTAATCCTCCTGTCTTTTAAAATGCAATTGACTCCACAGGGAAATTGAGAGGAGTTAATTTAAAAGTTCTATGCAAGCATCTGTTTTACAGATTCTTAAAGGCACGTTCACCTTTGAAGTTATTTCAAACACAGAAATATCCAGAGCTGGAATTTAAACAGGATATTTTAATATGCACCATGTCTTTTCTGCTGGCATCATCTGTGGGGTGGAAAAGCAATTATTATTTTACAACTTGCATGGAAAGGCAGTGTTACTCAAGTGAAGGCCAGCTCTGACACCACTTACTGTCAGCTAGACATGAGGCCATGGCCAGCCCTAGGACATCTGCACTCCGACACTCTCAAAGTCTCTAATTCCTGCATGTACTCCTTAGATCTCATTAAAGGTCTCAAGCTGCACTCAGGCACCGAATTTTCAGCTCAGACTGAAAAGCTTATTATTTCAAGAGGATTAATTTGGTATTAGGACCACGATTACTCCTTGGATAGTTTTCCTTTTCAGTATGCTGAGTATATTTGTGGATTTACCTGATTCTTTATTATTATTGTTTGCTATGGACAGCACTATTTAATTATTTTCATTAAGTCTCCATCTGAAATCCCCAGAGAATACTGCAATAAAGAAATGACACAATAATAGTAAATCCATATATGGTTGGGAGTACATGATACAAGTTTGGTTTATGTCAGAAGCATATTACTAAGAACAATTCAATTCTGAGCTTCTTTTCTAATAGTTTCTGGGAAACTATTAAAAACAGAGTTAAATTATAAAGACAATTACCACACTTTGTATATTTCAGTTGGTACAAGTTACAGCTGATAGCTCACAAATGATGCTAAACTGCTCACAGCCCAATCCTGCTTTACACAGTTTGGTGCTCTTTGATGGAGACACTCTCAAATTATCCTGAAATCATCCTTTCCTGCATGCAAAAGTCACCACCTCACTTTGATGAAAGGGCTCCTGAATTTGGTACTTATGTCACACCAATTCTCTGTAGTTTTTTAATCTTTTTTTAACTTTCCAAAAAATTTTAAGGGAATGGGGAGGGAAAATTCAGCAGTATTAGTTATTTGGGTTAGTTATGATCTTTCTGGGAATTCTTACATCTAGTCAGTCTCTTCACTGTGGTATTACAGAGTTTTCCACTTCTTTTTAAAGCACTTATCCTGTAAGTGCTTTAAAAAGAAGTGGAAAGCTCTGTAACACCAAAAAAGTGCCTGTCAAACAACTACCAATTAGTTTGGCTTGTGGCTAAACAGAAAGTCATACACAGGCAGGGTGGTGGTCTTTGCCATGGATTCATTACCATGGTTATATAATAAAACCAAATTCCTTCAATTCCCAACTCAGAGATTGGGGAAGTAGTTTTGAGAGGTTAAATCTAATATGTGTCACTTTCAAAACAAATGTTTTGAAAACAAAAACTTACAGAAGAATTGCAGTATTTCCTCCTATCACAAAATGTCAAGACAGACTGGAAAAGAAGATCATCTCAATTTTGGACATTTTGACCAATCAAGTCACTTCAAACCTGGCCTGAAAATCCATTTTGTTTTAGTATCATTTCTGCAGGCATTTTGGTACAAGGGCTCTCTCTTCAGTGAGCTTAATTTTCAATTGGAAGGCAAAGAATGATCTTAATTTCTGAGCAGGGTCAGTAGGAGTTATCACAATACAAATTAAAGCGGCTGACTTATCTTAGGGGAAGAATACTGGAATATTTCTCTAGAGCTCACACAATGGTTTATTTAATGCTGGCACATCTGAAACTCAGAACCAAAGAGTTTTCAACTGGGCACTGCTCAGACCTAGCTACAGATAGAGGGATTTTTTACAATATTCCCCTTATGTGGATTCCACAGACACTTGTATCAAAATTGATTGACCATCATGAAGCCAGTTGACCACCCATATATCTCCAGAGGTTTGGCTATGGCTTATATTAGCAGAATCTCTATGTCCACAGATTCTGCG
The DNA here is from genome assembly GCF_000277835.1 of Geospiza fortis. Taxonomy (NCBI): domain Eukaryota; kingdom Metazoa; phylum Chordata; class Aves; order Passeriformes; family Thraupidae; genus Geospiza; species Geospiza fortis. The sequence goes on from NW_005054453.1 coordinate 969,607, forward strand.
ATTTCTGAATTTACTTATTTGACTCCTGAGAAATTACACCATACTTTAAATAAAAATCCTAGTTCCAGAAAAATAAATTAAAGGGAAAATTCTATATGGCAAATGAAAAGCCAGGATTTGCAGCTGGTAAAAGACAGAAATTGCTGCCCTGAAGATTGGATGGGACTGTAAGCAACCTGGTCTAGTAAAATAGATGTCCTTGCCCATGGCAAAGGGGTTGGAAGAACATGGTCTTTAAGGTCCCCTTCCAACCCAAACCACTCCATGACTCAATGAAGCTGCACTTGACACAGAACACAAAAGACTGTGGGAAATAAAGTGGAGTTAAAGGTCCCAAAGACAGCACTGACACTACAAATTGTCAAAACGTGTCACCTTCACTGCACAAAAGCATTAGTTGCCAAAGTGAAAAACTTTCTCTGCTGACAAGTGATTTCCTAAAGCACACATTAGCATCTCATAAAGGCAGAGTCCTTTTCCAATCACCTTTCTTATCTTCTTCCCTCTTACTAGAATTCTGCTAAATCACCAGGGGTGTGGGGAGGCAGGAAGAAAACAGTCAAGAGAATATACTTGTCATATATACCCTTACCTTTCTTTTTTACCTTTGGACAGCACTAATAAAAGAAAGTTTGTCATTGTTGCAATAACAGAAGTACTGCAGAGAAGTGTCCAATGGTTCTACTTAGTCAAGTGGAATGAACTGACATTCTAAAAGACTGTCTGGACACAGGTCTCCACATAATCTTTGATAATGCTCTCCATTCCATACAGACTACTAAGACTCTTGATTGTTAATGCATAGAATCTTCAAAGACAGTGTTTCTTAACTAAAAATATTCAACCATTTAGCTTATTGTGTGGTTTGATCTCTGCTGGTCACTCTTCACATCCTTACTCCCAAGGAAAGTCATTAAAAGGCATGATAAGTTCACATTTCAGCTATAAAAGCAAAAGGTTAGATCTTGTTGCCTTTACCAAATTTTTATGCAGATTTTATTCAATAAGGTCACTTATACATTAGTCCACCAGAAAAAAATCTGAAACAAGAATTAAATAAAGCAGAGGATTCCCTGTATAGAAACTACTACTTCATTGAAAACTGTTCTGATTTTGCCTGTTTGGTTTTTTTTTTACTGATTTGAAACAAAAATAAATGTGGCTTATAAAGAGGATCTGTTACAGCTTTTAAAAAGGCTGTCTGTGTTAGTTAAAGCACACCATGTGCTTTTTGAATCACGTCCAGCAGTACAACCTCCAGGCTTAGAAGGGCTTGTTTGAAAGAGAATGTGACACCTGAGGCAAAGAATGTATCATCTATCACACTTTCAGCAACATCAGGAAACTGGTTCTATCCACGAGCATGTTTAAGCTTGCACTCACATTAACAACATAAATGGTGAAGGAAGTTTTGTTCCACCAACAACTCACTGCTCTGACAAGCTGGTGGGTTCCTATTTTGTCCTGTCCTGGAATCTGATTTTTCTTTTCTCCAGCATGCATAGGTGCTAAAAATGTCTTGACTGCCTTGTGCCATGCTAGGTTTATGCACTGACCTCCCTCAGTGTAGACCAACAGGGAAGGGGAATCAGGTGCATTCACAGAAGAAGTTGCATTTGCATTCTACAACGAAACATTGCCATTTGCTGATTATAGGGCTTATGCACTGAGGGGTAATAAAAAAACCACATAAAGAATGCAGCTGGATCACATTTAAAACAATTTAGTTGGTGCAGAGGAATCCAACTTAAATTGTTTATTCAGAAAAGCTGTCAGGAAATAAAACATTTAGCAGTGTGCACCATTAGCAAATACCTTTTAACCAGCTCCAGCTGACAGCAGCTATAGAATACCAGGGGTATTTCTGTCGCCATTGTTTACTCCTTTTAGGGAACCAGTAATATCAGAACACATCCTGTCTCAGTCTTTGTCCATTTATCCTCCAGAAAACCAGAGTTTGCGATATATTTTTTTTAGCTTTGGGCATCTGTGTAGCAACATGGAATATGACCTCCAGTGATACGTTTTCCCTTCAAACATCTTTCCCAGGCTATTCTGCTGTAGCTCATTTGTTTCCTGAGAGATTCACTGTCCACAGCATTCCAGGAAAATTCAGGCAAATATTAGGAAAATCTTTACAAGATTAAACATTGAAAGTCACAGGGAAAATCTGACTGGATTTTTTTGGGGGGCGGAGGAAGGATGCACTTTTCCCTTCTGTCTGAAATCTCAGTGGTGTGCCAGCAAGTTAAATATCACTCAGGAGTGAAAGGAGGGAGACGGAATCTGTAAGCCCCCAGTTTTCTATGATTCAGTATGGTCTCTCATCAAAATGAGAAGTTATTTAAGGATAATTCACAGCTGCTTAAGAAGAATTAAAATTGGTTCTATCTGCAAAACTCAGATCCATGATTTACATACTAGCAAGAGCTAGAGCTAACACGGACAAAGATTCAGAAATCTTTTCCAGGATCCTGCCCTAAGAAAACTTTGTTGGTATATAATATGAACTCCTACAAATACTGGTATCAGTTCAGTGGAAAACCTGAAAGTTGCAGGTAGTGGATGTATATTTATGGCTCAAAGCAAGCAGGTAGAGAAATCAAACCATTCCCAGTGGTCCTAGATATAAACAATGAATGAGCTGTACTAATTAGCTTTCACTTATAAGTGCAAAGCCGGTTAATTAAAAATAAACTTTACTACATTACAGCACTGAAGACATCCCTCACCCTAATTCAAGTACAGATGAAGGGATACAGCAAATTTGATCTATGTGTGTTCACGGGGTTAATTAAAAGTCAGGCATGCATCTGCAGAACCAGACAGAATTTTTTATTTCTGCAACGGCTGTTGGCAACTTGGGATTAAGAAAAAGATGAAGAAAAAAAGCGTCTGGTATCTGTTGAAGTTGAAAGATTCTTTACAACAGGAAATCTAAAACACTGCTGACATGAGAAATGTTGACTCAAGCAAAGCCTTCCACACCCTATCCTCTGCACTGCCTTTTTTTTTCCTATGGAAACTGCTCTGTCTATAGTATGATAAAAGCCTGAAGGCATGAACTCATTCTGAATTAGTTTATTGTCAGCCTCTTATTTAGAAATGTCAGCAGCACTGAAAGCAAAATGACTAAGAAAATCTCTAATTCTTAAGATGATCTTGTTGGCAGAGGCTTTAAATACATCTTCAGAAGTATCGGATTCTCCCTCACCTTTCCTGGAATATTCTTTGAAGAGATCACAAATTATGCATTCCATAATGTGGTATATAATCTCTTCATATGGGAGCCATGTGTCGGGAGAAAATGTAAAGCAGATCCCTTCTGTGTGAAGCCCATAAATGACCTCATTCATCAAAAATTCAAGCACAGCCACGTCCTAACCTGCCTCACAGAGGCAGCAATTTTATTGTACTCTATATTCCTCCTCCATCCCCCTCCAGTGGCACGAAATAATAATTTAGATGCAAGAAAACACAATGTGTATGAGGAAATTATTTTCAAGAATGCTTCCTTCAAAACACTTTTGACAAACAAATGGTTGTGCTTCCACACTGGTGGTCTCCAAGGCAGCACCAAGCAGGATATTGGAATATCTGCTTTGCAGGACAGAGAGGCTGAAGGTGGGAGGACAAACATTTCTGCTGTGCAGAGACCCCTCAGTCACCTTCAGTCCAAGGAACTCAATGCAACACCAAAATGGCATTCACACATTCACACATTGAACTGGACAAGATCAATTCTTGCTGGATTTCTGCCATCACAATGTGAAAGGACTTTCAACGTACATGAGAACTGCAGGAGCTGAATCCAGTCCAAGAGTAAGAAGCAGGCACTTGTAAACTCTGTGCCAATCTTAGTTTTTCCAGTGAACTATGAAATACAGATGGTGAGGCTTCTCTTCCAACAAAGCTAAAACGTCTATGCTGGCTTATTCATAAAGCTGAGATAATTAAGCAAAAATTCCACTTATATTTCAGCCACTACTTTTCTTGTAAAGCCTGCTGAGAAATATAACATACCCCAGAGTGGAAAAAAAAAAAACCAACAGTGAAAAATATGCTTCTTTAAAGCTGCACTCTTCACTTAAAAGAAAACTGTTGGAGAGTATAAAACTAATTCAGTGTACTATCACAAGTATAAGAGAAGAGTAAACTTTAATTATCTCACTGTTATAGTTTTCAGTGAAGGTTTAATAGCAATCAGTTCCAAATGACAGCAGTTTGAAGTCTTTCAATGCTGAACTTAGGATAAGGAAATATAAAATCTGTTTGATTCCAAGGGAAAGAAGATATTTTTAAACAAAACCACAGGCATAAAATACCCTGCATAGCCACAAGTTGAATATTTCTGAAATAAAATAATAATTAAAAAGGCATGCATAAAACAAAATAATCTAAATACAACTGCCTTAATCATGTACTTTATGTATTTATCATTAGTAACCTAAGGTTTGCTTATTAACTTCAAGAAAAACAATATGTTCTTTTCCAGCACCTCTTTTGAGGAAGTCAAACTTCTTGCATTTGAGCTTTAACATATTTGGAAAACAGATCAGATCATGGTGTCAGATAAAATCTTTCCTCATCAAAAAGCACCTGACATTCCAAATTAACTTTGTTTCAGATTACAGCAACTCAGCATTCAGTGCTGAATTTTGAGTTGAACAGAACATTATTAACAAATCACCAACATATGACAAATCAAACAAGCACAGAATTAAGTATCTTGTTAATCCGACAGAGGAGCGTCCATTAAGAAAGGTTAAAACCTGTAAAAGGAACTAGGCAAACCCGTCAAGGCCTGACTGTTTACCAAAAACATAGCCTTCAGCAAACCTAAAACAAGTATTGAAGGTGACTCACGCTCAACAGCCGCGGTATCCCAACCGTGCAAAGGCAGCGCAATCAATTGTCCCATAAATCGAGACCAGTATGAATGGCTAAACGAGGTCTTAACTGTCTCCTACAGGCAATCAGTGAAATTGATCTCCCTGTACAAAAGCAGGGATAAACCCATAAGATGAGAAGACCCTGTGGAACTTCAAAACCAGCAACCACCTTAAAACACACACTCACCCACCGGGCTCACTGACACACAAGCTACTGGCTGCGTTTTTCGGTTGGGGCGACCTTGGAGCCTCATCACTTTAATGCCAAAACAAGATTTTTTATTTTTGTTTTTTTGTACAGTGGGTGTGTGGTGACCTTGGAATGTGCTTTCTTGCACGATGTCGCACCATCACTGGAACACGGTGAGGATAGCGGAGAGCAGGCCTAAGATGAGGAGTCGAGGAGCCTGCTGGCTTCCTACTTACAAGCAAGTGAGCGAGGCTGAAACTGTTCTGAAATCTCACTGTCAGCATATTTTGGTATTAACAGACATCTCTTGTTGAAGACCTTCTGATTTCCCTCCTCATTCCTCTCTTGATTTTACATCAGATGAAGAAGTATGTCACTGAGTTAGTCAGATCAGTAAAAGCACTTTGTTTTGAAGGAAGTGAATGTCTCTAAAATCAGAATGAAATATCTTATCTTCCTTCACATCATGTAGGCTTCTAAAAGACAGAGAAGCTGCAGGAACCTCCATTGTTTAGCCAGCCTACCTGCAAAATCTATTAGGAAGCAAATGTTGCCATTTTTGCAGGTGACAGAATTATAAACATGTGAGAAGTGAGCTATTTTGCCCTGCTTTACTGTAAACAGATTCTTATTTACCTTTTGATATGAAATCATTTGGAACTGAAAGATGGAAGAGTTTCACTCAGCTTGGCTATGGTGCACTAGCTGAGATGTGATTATGAGTAGGAGAAAACCAGGGGAGAATTATATAGGAATATGTTCTCCTCCTTCATCTTTTGGAAGTTTTACTCTGCTTTTAAAATTTTACTCTGCTTTTATTATACTTGAATGCGCACTTGCAGTGCTGTGCTGAGCAGTTTCATTTGAATATTCCATAGATGGTGTTACCTCTCAAAGTATCACCAAGGATTTTGCTATTATTAAGACACTAGAAAAGGGTTCAGTATGATTTCAGACAGCTGGTTGGGAAAAGCAAAAGGAAATTTAATTTTAACTCCTCCCATTACTGTCTCTTTCCCAAATGGTTTGATCTTAATGAAATGGTTGGAGTTGTCCTCCTAAATCATATGCTGGAGACAATGTCATAAGGTCAAATGAGAATCGTGATAGGAAAAAACCTTTCTTCCACTCAACTCCCTCTGTGCAACACACAGACCCACCTGGTACCTCAGCTCTGCTGCAGCACTTGGTGGAAAGAGCGGGGTGTGCTTTCAGATGGCAGAATAGCAAAGATTCAGCACAGCCCATCAGAATTCCCCTTACAGAGCCACTGCTGGAGTGCAGAAGACAGACACACAAGCAGCACTGCCCTCCTCTGAAAAGGAAGCAGTCAAGGAAAAGGCAGAGAACCAACAGGCAGTGAAAATCAGGGACAAGAAGTGGATATCCATGACACCAGCTGCACCTATGTAGCAGGAAAACTCTTCCTAGAGTGGGGGCAAAATCCCTTGAACAATGCCCTCTCTGCAAAGCTAACTGTGCTGGATGGAGGAGGGTGTGTTACGCTGCTTTTGGTGAGCAATAAGATGCTAAGCTGATACTGCTGGCCCAGACACATATGATCGACAGAAAATCACTTTATATTGCCATTATATACCTGTATCTATATCTATCTATATATCTTGTATATATACACATACATGTACACACTTAAAAATATCTAAGAGTGATATGTTATGTATATGTATCACTACAAAAACCCAGTCCCACCATTTAACAGAAAGGTTTCCTAACAACCCCCTTCTCAGAGTGTAAGTGGAGATTGCTCCCCTGAGTGGGGACACCCCTCAAAGTCACCCCATGACGCTGAGTGAAAGAGATTGTCATGGGTGAGCAACATCAATCTGTTCTTAAAAACTGGTTTGCTAGCTTTAATATGATTGCTTCAACATTGCTTCAAAAATAGTGCACTATACTTCTAGTTATAGCTACCTATACTGTGTGGTAAATAATCCTGATTAAGATCGTCTAGATAATTATTAATTATTGTAATAAATCATTTATTTTTATATAAATTTGGTTTGCCACCCTTCATCCTGCTGGACAAAGTTGGATAACGTCTCAGTTACATCTGTATAATCCTTTGGACATAAACGATTGACAAAGTCTGGGGCCAAGATTGGCTCCAACTGCAAGTAGGCTCCTCTCTGAGAAGGAGTTTAGAAATCAAGAGGGTCCTTTCCACACCTTGTGATACAAGAGAATTGTGTGAAGCCAGATCCTGAATCTACTGGAGTTAAGGATTCTAAATTCAGACTTTACAAGACTCTAGACTTTGTTCTTGCTTGAAACGTCTGAAAAGACACTGGAATATACAAAAGAGAGAAATACCTTTAAAATTACATAATCTTCTTTTTTTTCCCTAATAGAAAGAAATCTCAGGTAAGAGAGAACAGCCCTGTAGGGTTCACTGCTGCTCTATAACTATTACTTATGCCCACTTCTGTTTAAGAATTAGAGAAGGGTGTGACAGAGAACTGGCAGCAGTTATTCTTTTTTAAAACAGCAGTACACAATTTCATTGCACTAAAGATCCTGATAGATTTTAAACACACCACATTCATATATATTTCTTAACGTACTTCCTTGCCAGACAAGTTTTCTTCAACTCTTATGAGGACCTCAGAAAGAGTTACACAGTCTTCATGAATGTTTTAAGGAGAGGAGAAATGCCAGGAAAGGTAACGTAATTAGGTCCTTGGTGTGAAATTACCTGCTAGACTGCAAGAATGGGAAAAAAAAGGAAAAAGTAAAAGTTCTAGACAAAATTAATTGTCTCATATGCAGGATATAATCTCATAGCACCAGGTGACAGAAGACCTGAAGCCAGTGAGAGTGAAGAATATAATGATCATAACTGTTAATGCCACGTCCATGAAACAGAAGGCAGAGAAATCACTGCCTTAATAACAGCTTCCTCTAAGGAGGAACAATCAATATCCAACTACACCACATGTCAATTATCTCCTTAATTATCCTACATGTGTCACTACAAACACCTTCAAAGGGCTGCAAACAAATTTTTGCCAGTGGTTTTCCTCAGCAAACAGATCTGTCTACAATTACGATGCATTTCCCCGTTTTCACTGCTTTGTGAATCTAATTGTTAAATTTTCTCTCAGGTGACTGCTTCTAAATTTTTCTCTCCTCCATAGCTAAGAGAAAAGTCTTCATTACTTACACTTGATAACTAAACAAGCATCTACACCCTACTGTCTGTTAAATACATGTCTTGGTTTACAAGACAGGTGTCTGCTGGGGAAGGCAGAAAAGCCTCCCTTGGAATGCAGAATGTAAACCCCCTCGCTCCGAATTATTAGAATTTTGAAATGAAGGGGCTCTCGGGCAAAGAGATGGGAACAGGAATAACAGTTCTCTACTAGTGTGTATAATAAAGCAAACAAACAACAACAGC
>NW_005054453.1:978196-986947 GCF_000277835.1 Geospiza fortis
GAGGCTTTGCTCCACAAACCCCTGGGGCAGCTGATCTCGGTGCCCTTAGCAGGACTCTCAGAAGCAGCAGGCTGTAACAGCAGGCTGAGCAGAAATCCCGGGGTAGTGGATGAGAATGTATCAAAACTCTACGGCAATAACTGGAACCTGCGGGGTGTCCTGGCAGGGCAGGGGGATGTGGGCCCAGTAACAGAAGAAATGTTCCCTGCTGGGTTATGGCGGTGGCAGTGAACTCCTTCCCCAAAACACAGGTCAGACTGTCCTCCTACGAAGCCCAGCAGCGAGAGAGAGGCTGCCCCCAACACCATCTCTTTTCATCTGCCCCCCTCCCCGAGAGAGAACTCCCCAAAACCAAAGGAGTTCCCCCTCCCCTCCATCTCAAGCACCCAGCCATCAGTGCTTCTTAGCTACTCGATGGGGAAAAACTCCACACGTAACAAGGAAAAACAGAAAAAACCCAACCCCCAACAGTACAACACCACATATTGATCCATAATTGAATTAAATGAGCACTGCTTTGTTTGTACAGATAAGCAGAACAGAGAATTCTTATGAGAAAAGCAGAAAATATTTTTTAAAGCTATGAGAAAAACAGTTAAAAGTGGCCACTCAGGACACATTGCAGCTTCAGAAAACACTTCTGCATTGCTAAACTGAAAATAATGCTTTCACAGATGTCTGCACAGGTCCCATGAATTTTTGGGTATGCAGACTCAGGCTATTCTGTGCATGGAGAATGAACAAAACAAAGGCTGCAGCAACGCGTCTGTTATAGATGAATAATGTGATAGTTGGCTCTCACAATTAAGAGACAGATATTATGTGTATGTTAAGAGAATATGTCCTCTCATATTCTCTTAACCTCCCCCTTGTAATAGCCTTGGTAGTCACTCGGGGATTTGTTACTAAGAGGCGTGACATGGCAACACCTGGCCTCCAACCAAGATGTAAAAAAGTGATCTCCACCAATGGACAGCAGAGGAGCAATTTATTGACAAAACTTTGGGAGGCACAAGGGTATAAAAGGCAGAGCACCCGTTTTGTAGATGAGCACATGGCTGCTGGTCACAGAGACTCCCAGCACCGTAATTTTTCCTTATTCAGCCTTTTGTTGTATTTTTTGTTAAGGTTCAAAAAACCTTCGAAATTTTAAAAGCAAGTGTCGTTTCTCACAATGTCCAATACATTTTGTGGAAGCTACCTTAAAGATGCCACTTCTGGAATTCAATGCACAGACCACCTTTAACATGCATGTCTATTTTCCCAACATGCCTGTAATTCCACCTAAAAAACCCCATGTCATAATAAATTTCTGTGTTTGGTTAGCATCTCTGGAAATGAGGCTGCTCTATCCTCCACCCCAAATCCTGATGTGACAATCAAGTGCTATACAGCAATCATGCTCGTGTCCATTGGTGTCAAACACACTGTAAAGACCCTCACGTCCTACAGCACAGCGAGTCATGCTTCGGGCACACAGAGTTCACTGCACACACGTGATCTAATTGCTTTATCTGATATCTGGCTGGCTAAGCATGGTACAGTGTCAAAATGAGACAATCACTGACAAATACTAACTGTAAAATGCCATAACTTGGCATTAAAACCTGGCAGCATTAAGGGACTGTTTCATTCCTGTGAAAAATCATGGTGTTATACAGAGTTCTCAAAACCCAGGGCACCTGAGGAATCTTCTCATTCTCTGGTGAACTCTGGTGACATATGACTAAAAGCCATTTCAGAACCTTGGCAGTATCACACATCAATTGATCTTAGCTAACTGGAGATGTTCAGGCATTTTTGTTCTTTTCTGCAGACTCAAATTCCTCAACAAAAGAGTACCCATAATCTTCAGTATGTTGAAGTTCTTGGAACAAAGTAAAGATTGCTTCCAGATCAGCTGGGTTTTACAGTCACTTTAAGGGAGGAGAAATAGATAGCACCATTCTGTTGAATTTACCATCAAGCTGCCAATTCATTCTTATCAAATAGTCCAACAAGAATTCTACAAGTCCTACAAGTCAACTTGTAAGGGTGCCTAACTTGTATGATAATTGTTGTCTAACAACAGTGAATTATTTGCACTTTTGCAGGCTTGATTAATGGCCTGGGAATAACAATAATCAACAGTCAGTGTAAGAAACTTTCCATGCATTGCTGTAGTGTGCACTAGAATACAAACCGGCCTCCAGAAAAAGTGTGCCAAAAGTTCATCTTATTTCAAGAAAGCAAACATGAAACCTTAAGTATTTGTTTTAGGTCACATATTTCTCAGGTTACTAGAGCTTGTAAGTCATACAGTGATTTAATAGACTTTATATGAAAGAAAAGGCACTGCTACACAGAGGAAAGCATTTATTAAATTCTAGTGCCTTATACAAACATTTTGTATAAGTTTTATGTTTGATATGTCACGTGTATTCACCTGGCTATAAGTCAAGAAAATGTGCAAAAACAACACAAGAGTGTTCAAAGTCCACATATCTTGTGGTATCATTAATTTCATAACCAGGTTTACAAGGAATTGAAATCTGAGGATCACTATTGCCTGAAGAGACATATAGAGGTATTTAAATTCCACACTCCCTGATTTGGCTCCTGACCAAGAGGTGTCAGGAAGGTGGCAGCAAGATAACCTTGTCCTCTACAGCGCTTGCTGAACCATACTGCAAAGCTACAGAACAAGTGGTTACAAACAGCAGGCAAAAAGCCCCACACAACACTCTGATCGAGAAAAATCTCATCCAACTTTTTCTTGCCTTGCTTGATACCTAGTGGTATCACACCCTCACACTCAGAGAAACAATTGTTCATCCAGATAACTCCACTAATAAATGCTCCCATAAGCTCTAGAGTATTAAATCAGTTTGTGGAAAAGAGTTAGAAATCTATATTTTTAAGCATTTTTAAATTCTTTAGAGTAGTTTCCTTTGCCATTTTGTATCTAATATTTGGTGGGTAAACCAAATATTTAATAATCAGGGCACAGGAAAAGCAAGGGTGTACTATTTTCAGCTTTCACCTCTTGTTGTAGCATATTTGTAGGAAAAGAGCCCACAGAGCTTAAAAAAACAAGCTGACAAGTTCTGCTGCCAGAGACAGCAGAGCAGGATTGCAGCAGTGCAAGGAATTTCAATCCCACTGGGTTTGTAGGCAAGAGCAACTACCCACCAGTACATATCCTGGAATCTGTCACAGGCAGCTTGCTCTCCATTGCTCTTTTGCATTCTGCAAGTGGATTTTTAAAACAGAAAGAGAATTAAAGGAACTCCCTTTTACATGCTGTTAGGTTACCAAATAAAGGATTCTGAAGTTGTGAAGGTGCTGAGTTTTTCTCGCAGTGTTGCCATCCCTGTTTGTGCTGCACAAGCAGGTCTGATGCAATGCCTCTTGGAAATACCAATTCCCTGCTGAAGTGGTCTCTGCTCTGAGGCCATGGGCAAGGCACAATCCCCTCAGGGACCCCACCCTGACCCTGTCATGGCTCTGAGGGGAGCCTGTGTCTTCTCTCCAAATACTCACCACAGCAGTAGTGGGAAGAGCCTGTGCAACAAGTTTCACTTCAGAGAGCTGATTTCTTTCCTTTTTCTTTTTTTTTTTTTCCTTTTTCTTTATTTTTTCCTTTTTTAAATGGATCTCCCCTTCCCATCCAGCTCATCCTGTCAAGATGGAGCCTTTGGTTAGTGGAGGATTTGCCTCAACTCGCTGAAAATGGCAGCTTCCTCACCATCACAACACCAGCTCCTCGAGGAGAAGGCCTCGTGCCCGTCATGGCCTCAGAGGCTCTCACTGGGTGTCCCCAGGGCTCCTGCAGCCCCTCCGCAGGGCTCTGACACAATTTGGAAGAGCTGCCTTCCTCAAACACACTCTTCAGTTTCCCAGACGACCCCCTTCTCGCCCCACACCTTCCAGAGGAGGTGAGAACTCCTGTCCCTGCAGTGAGACAGCCCCGAGGAGCTTAGGCAGGAGGGTCACAGACAGCTGTGCTGGCCTGCAGGGTGTCTCCACTGTGGACAGTAACACAGAACTCTGGAAAACCCTCCCTGGAAAACACAGAGAGTCTGACTTTGCCGAAGGTGGTTCTTGGAGTGGATGGTGGTGCAGAGGAAGGTGAGATGTTGCCTCTGGCTGGGCGCTTTTTTTCCCTCCATCTGTCTCCCTTTCAAACTACAAATTAACTTACCAAGATTCACCAAAACACACTGGTTTTCTGGATGTTAACAACATTGCTGCCTGCCCATGTACGATGCTGATGATGAAGAATGTCTCTGTGAGGAACTGAGGGAGGTGCTTGGATTGATGGTTTTTCTCCATGGTGCTGCTTCCTCTGGCCCCAGACCCAAGGAGATCTGTTGTTGCCCCTGTCTGTGTAAACTCCCTGTCAGAGGGTTTACACTCAGGGCTGCTTTCATTAGTGGTTACACCTGAAATATGTCTTGAAGGGCTGACAGAGAAACAAAAACTCCAACCCTACCTCTACGAAACCCAACCCTTCTACATTCAGTCCTAAGATGTTTAATATTCCCAAAGAGAATTGATTTTGTTTGGAATGATTGCTAAACCCGTCTGTTTAAGTAGCTAATTCTGTTCCAATGACTGAGAAGCAGGTGCCATTAAAAGAGCTTTTTTGGAAGTGCTGACTATTCACTATTCCACTGACAGGCAGCAACTTCTGAAGAGAGAATCACCTCGTTTATCTTTCTTCCTTCAAGACAAAGGGAAGCCATTTTGGCAAGGAGGAGACCAAGGGGTATTTGGGGCAGCCAATGTATTGCTGTATATTTGAATGCCATTGCTTTTTGTAGCCATGCAGATGTGAAAACTGCCAACAAATTTTTTGTCAGCACTGCTGTGATTATTCTGTGATTTCAGTGCAAGTCACAGGAGCTCCTTACATTTCCTCCAAGCTCAGAGAAGCATGTCTCTGCAGAGAGGAATTCAGGATATGGTATTCAAGCTGCTGCTTTATTTGTCAGCTTAATCTCACAATTCAGATGCTTAAAGCAATGTGGCTGTTGGTTCTTTCCCTTAAAATGGCAGTCTTGCATCCCCCTCCCACTGCTGCTCCAGTCACAGGGCTGGCAGGTATTCCACTGATGGCCATACCTGCTGCGCTGTCAGCCTTGCTTTCAATAACAATGATTTCTAACCTTTCCAAGTTAAAAAGCTTGACCTTATGGCTCAGCACAGGCTTTGCTATTGAATTAGTCCAGAGAGAGAGCCACAAAGTCCCTACATGTAGCTGAAAAGAATTTTATTTACCTTTCATTTCAAAACTTCCTTTTACCAAGTAAAAAATTAAAGTAGATAAGCAATTTGACCAATAGCCAACTTTCAGTATTACAGTCTTGTCTGCAAATAGATTGAGGGCTACAGTCATAAATTACTTACTTTTAATGTCACTGCAGAGTAAATGTTGTTGCTGGCTAAAATCAAGATGCGCTTCTTGATTATTAAAAAGGATTTTTGGTACTGAATTTTTGCAGACTGGCAACATAGTACAGATATATCGAGACAACCCCATGTTCACTTCCTTAAAACAGCTTTTATCTTGCTTTTCCATACCTTGAGCATTCTTGAAAAAGCTTTTCTAACACATCTTAGGCTTCTCTGTACTTTTTAAACTACTGCTTCCTTTTCCTTTCCTCAGCTGAACAACACTGACAGCTGGCAGCTGCTGTGGCTAGGATTCAGAAATCCTAACTTTGGCTATAGGTGTCTAATTTAAACTGCTTTGCAGAGCTCCCTATTTAGTCCCTTCCTAACTTAGATAAAGACTAATATCTTTAGAGGATGGGTCACACATTCCTTAAAGAATTGGATTTATGATGTTTCTGGCTGTGGCCATTTTTCTCCTGGGAATGTAAATGACAATTAGACTAAATATAGACAACAGAAGTGACATAAACCAAGTCTCCACTTTAACATAAAATCCTTGATTATATATTTCAACTTGCTGTTTTTGAATTGCCTGTCCTAAAACTAAGGACTACCTCACATGAACCTAGCATGAACTTGTGGGATTCACATTCTCTGAACAGAGAGAGACAATTATCTCAGGTTTTTTTCCTGGAGAAGGACAGAGGGAAAACAGTTCCTATCTCATGTGCTGCTCCTGTTGTTTTGTGAACATGTGGAATGTGTTGGAAGGTTATTTACCTGAAGGAATGTGGTAATGGGATTCTGGTGTGAGTGTTTTGTTTTCTTGACCAATCTCTGCAAGCTGTGTCTGGTTGGTCAGGAGACAGTCATAAGATTTTGTTCCGTTGAGTTCTTGTTCAGTTTCAGTTTAGATGTAGTTTAATATAGTATAGAATAATAGTATAATAAAGTAATTAATTAGCCTTCTGATATCATGGAGTCCTCCTCATCATCACTCCCGCCAATGGGGCAAAATTTCACGGATATGAGCTAAGCTGCAAAAGTGCTCCTTCCTTTATCTAAATGTGGCCAAGCTTCATCTATTTCCCATGCTGTATAGCTTTGGATTCATTAGGCAACACTGGATAAAATACCCACTTCTGGTGAAGAAGAGCACATGAGAAGGCTTGCAGGTGATTCCTACACATCCCACTGAGGAGTCTGTATGCACATGTGGGTATCAGTCATGGTCAGATGGGAAACTCTCAGAAGAACTGGCAATGGCCTTTGGATTTGTATTGCTCTCAGGTATGTGGGATTATTTGGCCATACTTTATCTGGTTCATGTCATACCACAACCAAGGGACTTAAGGAAGTCTCTGGGGTTTGTAAGCAATTAATTATGTATTTCTAAAGAGTAAAGTCCTTCAGTCTAATTAAAGTAATTGGTTTTAAAGTAGAAAGTTTTAAAGTATACCTCTTATAACATGAAGCATGGAGGAGTTCATTATTTCATCTTGCCTCAAGTCCTAGGAAACTCTATTGAATAAAGCAATAGGATCTGACAAGCCATAGACGTGCACAACTAATTTTTCCCATATCCATCTATTTGGACCATTGTTTGTCTTGTTCTCTTTGTTATAGTAAGTTCAGATATAAATAACTTGTTATAAAAGTCTTTACAGGGAAAAGGAAGTGAATGAGTTATCAACTACCTATAAATATACTAAAAAATTATGGAATTATAATAAAGATCAATTTTATAAAACCCATGCCATTTTAAAATGTGATAGTCTTAATGATACCTAATTTATCAATGAGAGAAATGCAAAGATTTAATTTTCTTTTGGAAAACATTTTGATGTGGAATTTATCACAATTCCTCCAGCAGGTCAAATGCAATAAGGCAGCATTAAATTTAGATTGCAGTCTCAGAACTGTGATGGCAACGTGTTACATCTTGCATCATTTGCAAAATCTCAATACAGTTAGCAACTCAGAAAACTGTGATCAGTAGCATTTTTACTGCTGAAGAATGTATCACTGCAGTGATGGTAATTTGCTGTAGAGTAAGGTATAGAGTGTTATGTCTCTGTATTCCCACTGGTGCACAATATATATATATATATATACACTCATTGTTATGAAGAAAATACATATTACTGTGCACTACACCTTTTTCCCTTTTGCTTTATGTCCTTTTCTAGACAGTGGAAGAGGATGAAGATTAGCAGCCAATAAAAACTGTAGCAAATACCAGGCAAAGAGATAGAGGAGTTTAACATACAGCCAGCATTCCAAGGTCAAGCTCCTGGGACATGGATTGCTGTAGGGAAGCACAGAGTAAGCAAAGAAGTATGAACATCCAGCTGCCTCAAATAGGAATAGATATAAAACTCTCCTATCTGCCTTGTGTGCTGATCTGGAATTTAAGTTGCCTTAATTGCTATTAGTCTTCATTTTGCTGTTTCAATAATGCATTAGAGAAATAGGAGATACTATGACACATTTTCTCTCAAACCCAGTCATGAACTGAGCAGTACACTGGGAGAAAATGATTGAAGAAACTGTTGATGTGGAATAAAGTTTTTAGTACCATACAAGAGGTATGAGCTTGCTATTCCAGTTTTTAAGTTTGAAGCACGCTGATCAAAATGCCAACATGCAGGACACTTAGTTTTCCTGACCAATCTGGAGAATTTTATAACTGTTTTCATTTGTGTCATATCTAATTTCAGATGGAATGAGTAGTATTTTTTTCCAAATAAGAAGTAGATTACATATAGATTCTCCACTAACTTATGGCCCTAGCATGACCTGAAAATAAGGACTTTACCAGTAAAACTGTATTAGTTATTCCCCATCAAAATATTAAACGAAAACTTCCAAAAGGAAACTTAGGACTAAAATAGAATACTCAAGAATGACATACCTTGTGTTCCAAATAATCAGGTATTTGCTTAACTGATTTTAAATATACATAAAGACTCCACCCAAATCCTGGTTTTGATCATGTTATGAATAACATTGTCAGAATGTTATTTCTAGTCCTTTTTTTTTTGTTTTCCTGCTGTCAAATTTATTGTCCTATTTGAATTCCATAATGCAAGATGTGGCTGGGGGTGTGTATTCTGTTGCCATCTGTCAGAGGTGGGGCAGTTACCTTCTGTTAATTGGGCCACCTGTTAAAACCAGGTGGGGCGGTTTGCTTCATCTCTTCCACAACCCATCCTCCCTCTGGGAAATATCTTCTGTTATGGGCCACTGAGTGTCACTGCACGGCTGATAAAATTCCATCATCCATTGGGAAATGCTCCACACAGGGGGAGGAGCCAAGCATTCTTACCTGGGTATAATCTGAGATTTGGAACACCACAGGCAGCCTTTTCC
>NW_005054453.1:986990-991200 GCF_000277835.1 Geospiza fortis
CCAACAGAGCCACACCTGTCACTGCAGGAGGGCTGCAGCCACCATTGAGTGGGACTGCTCCCAACACCCTGACCCACAGGGTGTCAGGTTGTACTCTGACTCCGTCTGACTCTGTTTTGTTTTGTATTACTGCATTTTTATTTTACTTTTATTTTTTTCCCTAATAAAGAACTGTTGTTCCTACTCCCATATCTTTGCCTGAGAGGCCCTTCATTTCAATATTATAATAATTTGGAGGGAGGCGATTTGCATTCTCCATTTCAAGGGAGGCTCCTGCCTTCCTTAGCAGACACTTATCTTTTCAAACCAAGACACATAAGCATAGATTAACTTCATATTTTTGGGTGTATACTTTATTCTTATAGCAGATGATACTTCAAAACTTTATTGGAGGACCAGATAATTTTCTATTAAACATTAAATTAAATGTGCACCCACAGATGTCAAGTTTATCTATGTTCATCCTGCCTTGCAAGACACAAGCCCAAGTTAAAGAAATGCAACGGAAGTCAGAACAAAATGTGTTCTATACCTGATAGATGAAACAAATGTGTATTTTGAAGAAGGTAAGTGGCAATTATACTTGAAATTTCCTGAACTACATTACCCTGCAGAAGATTAGGTGGGTACTAGCTCATCCCTTTGCCTCATGATTGGAATGATTTTGTTACAGGTTCCAGACTATGGTTCTCTCACTGGAATTCACATCATAACTTTGTCTTCTTAAAAAGTTTAGTGAAAACTCACTTAAAGACCTAAATTTTCCAAGCCTTAGATAAATAGATTTTCTTCTTAACCTAGCCCCAAAAAGGCTAATCTGCCATATTTTCCCTACTGCATAATAAAATCTGAACTGATCCAGACCCCTATGTTTTACTGAAGTGCTCCCTATTTGCAATTGGCATATCTAAGGCAAAGCTCTCCCACAGAATTTTCTCCTGATGGATCTGATTCTTGCTCTTGAGGTATAACTTGACTCGTACACACTGTTTGCTGAGACTGCACTTTTGCCTTAATTTTTAAGAGTTCTCTGTTGAGCAATTCTGCAGGGCTCAAAGGGCAAAGTTGTACAACAGTTCTCCCGAACCAGTTCTCCATCCATCTTCTCAAGTCACCAGATGAGCAATGAAAGCGGTGTCGTGGTTTGACAGGAAGTGGGTTTTCTGGGATGCTGTGGCCACCAATAGGTGTTCAGATTTAATATTGGCACCTGGTTTGGCCACTGGAGCATTGGATGCACCTCTGAGAACACAGGGGTTAAAAGCAGAGCTCTGGCGGGAGAAGTCTCTCTTGCAGTTCCGGTCAGTGAAGAGTCCAGACCTTCCGCTGCCCAGCTGCTAGCTGAAAGCCACGCGGCCTTGAGGTACAGCGGGCCTTGGACAGAGAGGAGGTGGAAGGCCCCTGAGGATGGAAGGGTGGAGTAGCACAGCAGGGCCGGCCGAGAAGGAGAAGGGGGGGATGCAGCGAGAAGGTGCCTGCAGGGCGTGGGAGTTTTGGACAGGCAGAGACTGAGATTTTTAACCCTTTTCTTCGATGATGGAAACCTTACAGATGCTGATCCTCCTGGAGTTGAATGAGAAGAGAGATGAAGAGCAGGAAATGGGCAAGTGTGATGCAGGTTTGTGAGAGAACTTGAGAAGAATCCTGTGTGGCAGGAGATGATGGAGTGGCCTTTGCCTGGACTTTTTCTTGTATAGCCATGGACTGAACCATTTTTCCTGTGACACAGAGACTGCATTTAGGGGGGGTGATGGCTCAGAGCCAAGAGGGTTCAGTGTTGGTGCCTCTCGGCTGCAGGAGGTGACAAAATTTAGGGGGGACAGATGTCCCGAAAGGAGAGACTGTGCTCTTTTTAGAACTGGACAAAGCGCCCTTAAAAAAGACAACCCTAGAAGCAGCTCTGGTCCATGTTCAGTGATGAGAGCACTGGGCATGGAAGGAAGAAGTCACGATGGCAGATGTACTCTGGGTGGTGCCACGAGTGACACGGAAACACACGAGGTTTCAATGGTGTTTCCAGGGGAAGACTATGGCACAAGAAGGACTCCTCTCCTCTTGATGAACTGGGGATTGATTGTCTGAAGGGTGATGATGGACTGAGAGCTGGGAATTTGGGGGAAGGTTTGATTGTATAGGAAGATAGATGTATTGTATTAGGAATTTAGTAGGGGGAGGAGGAAATGTTTTTGTGAGGTTTTCATTTTCCATGTGTGTGTTTCTTTTTACTTATAGTTTAGTTTAGTTAATAAAGCTTTCTTACCTTTATCCCTAAGTAAGAGGCCTGCTTTGCTTATTCCTGGTCACATCTCACAGCACACACCAGGGAAGAAGTATTTTCATGAGAGCACTGGCATTGTGCCAGGGTCAAACCATGACAAGTGGGAAGCTAGATTGTAAAAAAAATTCTGGCAGAGGAAAACTAAATACTAGAAGATTCCTGTGGTGTCATAGATCTATATTGCTGATAGTGGCAGGGATTTTTTGACATAGAGATGATTCAGATCAAGACTCACCAGAGCATTTAATCCATAGGAGGAACTTCTCATGTGTCTGGTTATCTTTTTTAATATCATCTTTTTTGAGGACATGAACTCATATCTACTTAAGTAGGTTATTCATTAAATCATGAATTACTAATTAGATCATAATGTAAAAAGGAGATAGGAGGTGTTAGATCAAGACAAAAGGTCAGGATATTTAGTAGGCCACAGGATTATGACAGTATTTATGATCCATGAAGGTGCAATCACAAACCATGAAAATACCTGAAGGTCATTTGATCCACACAGTTCCCTTCCTAGCTAAGGTGCATCCACCCTTCTCCCACACCCACCTCCCCAAAGGAGAGCAATCTGAGTTAATCTGTGTGTGAGCCCAAGGTCTTGTTTTCTTCCTTACTGAGGCTCCATGACATGGTGGCTAAGGGCCCTATCAGCCCTTATCAGCAATCCATCAGCCTTTAGGGCTTTTTTAAGTCTTGGTGCTCAAACCAGTGTGGATCTGGCTGCTGCAAGTGGCGCACACCTCGGGGTAAGATGTTTGTAGGCCCATCACTAAAAATCAGTGAACTACTAGTTTTCTGAGAAAAAAAAAAGAGTATAATCACAGCATAATTGATACTGAAATATTTAAAACATTTTAAGATGCTCCTCACAGAAAGATGTAAGGAGAATGAAAACCCTCATGCCAAAGATGTGCATTACTGGTACAGAAAACACCTTATACTAACACTAAGTAGTGCTCAGCTGAAAAAAGAATCCATAATTAGGAAATGTGCCTTTCAGAACACTAATCATAGAAAAGAGTTTTGAATTAACATCATATTGTAATGAAAAGAAAAATCAATTGACTCAGCCCCAAAATCTTCCATTTAAAACCTGTCACATCATAGCAGTCTTCTTCTCCAGACACCTAACAGCTATGGGAGCTGCACCTCAAGCACAGAAATTAGTGGGAATATTCTGTAATGCTGGCTTTGCAAAAGTCAAGATCCTGTATTCTGTGTGCCTCATGCTCTTGAACATGAGAGCGACATTTTCTTAACTCTACAATTTTCCCTTGTGCAAATGGCTGTGTGTGTGTGTGTGCAGACAGTTAATAACTTGACAGGAATTTCAGTGCCTTAGTAGCGCCAGAAGTGGTCATATTTTCATTTTAATGGTGTCCAAACAAATTATCTGTTAAAAATAAACTGCATGGTAGCACAATGGGAAGCAGAATTTAGCAGGTGGAAGATCAAAAGGAATTAAGTTCCAGAACTCTAGCCCATGTGCTTGTAAAAATTGATTTGACTTAATAAGTTTAATGCAAAAGGGAATTGCATGGTGTGCACTGCTTTCCTGTTGATTTTTAAAAAGTGTGGGATCACATCTCCCCTGCTGATGTCCATTAACTATGCCAATGAATATGTGAATATAAACTGGGTGCTCCACTTTTTTGTTTTTTAAACTCTTACTCAGCATTTTATACCTAAGTACACTAACTGGATTCACACACAAAAAACCTGCTAACAGCTACTACTTCCCACCCATGAAATGATCACTTCTATTTCCCATACTGATATTAAAAAAGTAAAAACCTTGATTTATCATTTTTTTTAATTAATTCTCTCTTTCAACAAAGCATGGAGGTGGTGTATCATGAGGAGGTAAAGGTAGTCATTAAAAGTATTGATTTATACTAGCTAATGTTATTGTGTGAGTTTGGGAGT
>NW_005054453.1:991233-1043522 GCF_000277835.1 Geospiza fortis
TATTCCTGTTGAACAGTGTAAATAATTAACCTATTTAAACTTAATTAAAAGTACTTAGAAGCAAGTAATTTCTATTTACATTAGGACTTGCAATCAACCTTTAAAATGTTTTGTAATCTTTGGATTACAATTTTTATCTATCATAAAAAAAGCATAAAACCTTGATGCGTTGTTACACTCCTTACCTTCTCAGCTGAGCACTGTCCTCTTCCCTTGCTGTTGGCAGAATGTACAAAGTGGTACAACCATTTTTCCCTCAAAATAATTTTGCCTGTATGAGAATGTTTGTGCACAATACCTGTTTGGCCAATCAGCAACAGCCCTTACAACAATCCTGTTATTTGTTCAAGGTTATTTTTATGTTGATAATCCTGTAGTCTATATCTATTGTAGCTGCTACCACAGTCACAAACCAGCAAAATCTTCCAACTCCAAGAACATCTCAGTTGAAGACAAAAGTTGAATGCAGTCTAAAATGCAGAGCTTAAACACAACCTTCCTTAGCTAGTTTGTATCTCTTTGGCCCCCGATTTTATTATTTGTGTTCTTATTTTTTATTACATGTTTATCTGCTGGGTGTTTCACATATATCCCACGAGCTGAACCCTGAGTTCCCCCACATAACCACCACAACACAGCTGTTTTCTGAAAAGAGAACCCACCTGCCATGATGCAGTGATGGGGTGATGGGGGACAGTTGTGTTTGCCCATTAATCCCCAACACCAGAACATAATTCATGTTGCTGAGGGGTAAGAAGCCTGGGATTTATTGGGAAGTTCTTTTAGGATCACTGAGTTCCAGCTGAGCCTGGCTGAGAGCTGCCATATTACAGAGCAGGCAGCAGAATTTGGCTGCTGGAAACCAGTCCGGATGTTAACCACAGTAATGTCAGTCTCATTTCTGTCACTAAGACTTTAGGTTTCCATCTGCAAGCAGATACAAGTCAGATGACTCCATTTATATACATTCTTTGACACAACCTTGTCCACTATTTCGTGGTACTTTGATCTTTGAAAAATAGGAAAAGCCAGACTGTAATATTTCATACCAGAGAGAAGTTAAATTCAAATAGAGAGTATTGAGAATCTACCTCGATTTAAATAGGAAACCAGACTTAAGCTCCTATTTATGTGATGTTTTTTAAATGCTGATAAGTGCCCAAGAAAGTTGGGTATTAGATCATACTAACAAAACCAGATCCCATTGAGATGCTTTTGAATATTTTACTCCACTAAAAAAGTCCTTCTAAAGAGACTGTGTTGATGGCATATATTTCCTTCTGTGCACAAGTTCATTAGCATCAGCTACTTATTATATAGCAAAACCGTATTTGATTGCTAGAAATACCACAAGTTCCATATTTCAACTGATCATATGTCACTGCCCTTTCCTATCCTACAACATATAAAAAATATTAAAATGTAAATATAACATGTATGTATATACATGTAAACAAACACACAGAAGAAATCTTTCAATTCAGCTTCTTATCCCAGGTTATTTAGAAGCAGTTTACATCTACTCCTCTAATACTGTCAAGGATTTTCCCTGCAGCAGAGCAAGTGTACTTCTCATTTATGTACTGGGTTAGGACTGGGCACAGACAGCCTACACAGAAATGCAAAGGGTCTATTTAGTTAGGCATAGCAAACAGCACACAGTCTAGTTTGCATCTAGAACCTTCTTGTCCTTAATTACATAAAGAGCATCTGTCACATACCTATTGAAGGCTGTGATTTGCACAGGATTTGTCACTTACAGGAAAGCTCTCACCTAGCAGAAGCAGCATTTGTGAACACATTCTCTGACTGGCAGCAATGGTCAGCCCAGTGTAGAACCCTGCAGACTGTGGCTCAGAAATATTATGTCATATACTCAAGCATGCTCTGAAGTAACATTGGAAAGGGAATCGGTGAAAACATATTTTTACTATCACATTATTCTATCATCTCACTTCAGCTGTAGGTTCTTTCTCCTTTTCTCTCTTACATTGTTGTGAGAAGAAAGTGGCTCCCAGTTTACGAGGAAAATAAAATCCATAAACATGCAAAGTGAGACAAAGTAATTTTAAAATACTTTCACTTTTATTAGCAAGAGACAAAATTCCTAAGCTCCTGTTAGCTGAATGCTAACAGCTTTTTAACTTATTTCCAAAGAAGCAGTAATTCCCAGTGTTTTCTAAAGGTTATCAAGAACTCTGCAAGTCATTAAAATCTCACTAAATAGATTTTAGTAAAACTAAAAGTGATAACATATAAATAGAGATACTAAATTATGCAACCACCTTCTACTCATAGTACTCATAGTACAGATGAGCCACATTTTATCATATACCCAAAAGGAAGATCTGTTTGCTACATTTCAGCCAACCATGGCGAACTTACCTTTCATTGGGGTGAGAGATCATATAATAAATCCAGATTCCAACAGAAACTCAAGAAAACAGCACAGAAGCAACCCATAATTATTTCCCAAGGAAATAATTCACTGAGATGGTGAAGATGTAATACCAGACAGAGCATGACACATCACCTTTTTAAAAGTCTTCATTACGAAAAGCGTTGAGCCCGCCTGAATTAAAGACCAACAGTTATGTGAAAGGGATTTCCTTATGGGCGTGTGAATGTTTTGTTTGCTTTGAAATAGAAAATGCATGACCCACCTGGTTCCAAGATGAAAGTTATGGTAAGACTAAGAAGAATATGAACTAGTAATTTTTGCCCATTCCAGGCTTTTAAATGTTGTTTGAGAACTTTTCTTAAATCCTTGCTCCTAGAGGTGATGAGACCTGTGAGTGGGCTTCCACCAACTCCTTTAGGAGGGAACACTCTCTCATCAGCATGGACAATCCTCCCTCTGGGCAACACCACCGCAATGACAATGAAGAATGAATAACGAACAAAAAAGTCAGAAACATAAAAAATAAACAATAAATTTATTTAAATAAAAAATATACACATAGTGTACAATGGACATGGCTTACAGACAGCAATGAAACAAAAATGATAAACCCTGAAATAAAAAAAGCATTGAATTCCTATAGTTGTGCTTTGCTTCTCTGGACAAACACATGCTGCGGACTGAAGTCCTGTTAATGTTACTTATACACAGCCCTGTGTGCTCCAGAATGTAAGACAGGAACATCACAAGGAACAGCTACACAAAAGGAAAACAAGTACCAAAGTAATTTGGGATTTTAGAAGTTTTAAAGTCAGACCATTCATAAACAGAAGTGCTGAACACTTTTAAAGTGTTTTGCATGCATGGAAAGAGTAATCAAACACCACTGCAGCGTGGTCCAAATCTCACTGCTCTGAACCTGCCATGTCCTGGGCACTCTTTTATCATAGACTCCAACTGTAACTCTTTTTCCCAGTCAGCACACAAATCCTGTGCCTTATGTTTCAGCACTTTGGAATAGGGAGACACTGGTTCACAAGTGTCTTATAGTTTATTTATCCTGAAGTCTTTGCTCATATCTGAGCAAATGTAAGTTTTTAACTTGGATCATGAGTATCATGCTGATAGTCATGGCTGTTATATTACTTAATCAGCAGATGCTGTGAAAGAAAGAGAAAAGAAATGTTTGAGTCCTGCAGAGTGCAAGCCAAATGCTTGGCAACACAACAGTTGAGGTGTTTCATGGCTAAGGTAAAAAACCCCAGTGTTTTAAGGACTGAAGTCTTTGATTTTTTTCTCTCTGAAAAAGCATTTGTATGAATTTTTTGGTAAACATGCAATATACAAGGTAAGTTTGTGTTTTCAAGAACAGCAAATTACTTTAAAGCATCTCCATTGTAAACATCTGCTTTTAAGCTGCAAGGAAGTGAAAAGCAAGATGCAAACATGTCTCATGGCACTACCTATACAGTGCACTTTATAATAAAAAAGAGCATAAATATAGATATCAATGGTTTCAAGTTTACAACACAAGCAACTGACACAATGTACATATAAGAACGTTAAGTGATTACATACATTAATTCACACAGGTAATTTTGCTGCATAGTTTCCAATGCAATTCCTTTCTTTATTACACTGGTTGACGTTCAGTGCATTTTATGCTTTTTTTAAAATGGACCAGAGGATTTCTTGGAACTTGTGTTTAATCTAGAAATAAAAATATTTTTTTCCTGAAACTTTTAATAGGCATATTATAGAGTAGGCTTCAGAATGAAGTGTTGCACTTCTTTATACCAAAATTACTAGTGAAGATTTGAATATCATCACAAGTTATTCCACTGCAACTAAGTGGATTTTCATCAGGAGAGATTGATTTAGACACAAAATTGTTTGTTAATTTCCTCATTTCACTTATGTAATGACAAAATTCAGACAGAAAAAAATTAACCTTGCAAAGGGCTTCATTAAGGCTACTTCCCAGTTAATATTTTGTTTTAGCTGTCCTCCTAAATTATTTATTCTTTATAACACAGACATTGCTAGGATTCCATCAAAATACATAGCTTCACATAGACAAAAATCAGATAACATAATTAAAAATTTTTGCTTTCTAATTGCTCCATAAAAGCCAAAGTATAAACATTAATCAGAATGTATTTTAAATTCCTCAAAAGACTTCAGAAAAAAAGACCTGCCTGCTTAATGTCAGTCATAGACGTGTATTATAAACAATAGATAATATAATGTCACTCATAGACATGTAGTATAACACTATTACAATCATTTCTGGGGAAAAATACTTTAACATTCCTTTCCTTATGTTTTTAGTTATTTTAGACTAGCTCTCCATTTAGTCACTACTCTGTGGTACAAAACCCCCATGTAAGTGTGTGATGCATTGTACAAATATCGAAAGCTAGAAGCCCTTATTTCAGGATTCCTCAAGACAGATCCTGATCCTGATTTGATTTCTACAAATAATATCATCTGTAAGACAGATTTGGCTCTAGATGCCAGATGTATTTTTGAATTTTCATTTTCTAGCCCTTGAGAGCTGCCCTCCTCTAAAAGCAGATTATTTCATACCTTACAGAAGTTTTAAGAGAGCACTTATGGAACAGTTCTTGCAAAGCCACCATCAAATTCACTCTGCTTACCTTATCCCTCTGCAAGACAAACAATGTAGTTTGCTTATAAAAATTAAGTTGTGTAGTTTTACTTGTCTGAAATCCACAGTGAGCTAGAAGATAATGTGCAAGACCCCCAGGATGATTTGACTCCTCTGTTAGCCATTCCAACAACCCACAGGGCTGGAAGCAGCTGCTACAAAGACTAAACGTACTCCACATAACACAACCATCAACCTGCAGCAAACCCCTCTTTGTTTCTTCATAAAAGGCCAACCAGAAAAACCAAAACTTTTGAATCCATGGTCAGCTGATGGCACAGCCTTTGCCCACAGGGACCACCGTAGCCCCCAGCGGGCACTGGCCAAACAACAAAACATTTGGGCCTGTTTTGCTCCAAAGCTCTCCTGACCTACAACAAGATGTTCCAATCTAAATATTAGTGAGAAAAATTTCAGTACTATTTAGCACAGAACTCAGCCAACTCTTCTGTAATGGCCCAAGCATGAGGCTTCGCTGCAGCTGACTGATGTATTTGTGGTTTTGTCTAATTAATTATCTTTAGCAAATAAGAGATTTATTTAATTTCACAAGAACATACTGTGAATGGTTGTTAAAACAAAAAGGATAGTAATCCAGTGCCATTTTTTCTTTCTCCTCATCAAATCCATGGCTTCAGCGTGAAAAACAATTTCAACACAAAAAATAACATGGTAGTGAGAACAGCAACTTAGAGCCTGGACAGGATTAAAATGCTCAGGCAAAATCTTGAAAGACTATTTTCCTGACAAGAAAATCTAGAATAATTTCATATTTTTATAATTTGACAGAATGCCAATGGGACTCAGATAAAGAAGTCTAGGTACCTATAGCACCCAGCAAAGAACACCATCTCCACTGAGATTTTTACAGAGAGTTTCAGAATTACTGTGCAATGGTTGGCATTCTCTGCTGCATACCTGGGGGTTATTTCAGAGACCCATTTATCACTATCTCCAAACTGCATATGTAGGGCTTTTTTAAGCTAATAATAAACATGTATATAGTGAGGGTTAGTGCAGCAGCCTGACAGAAGAAAAATTACTTTTCTAGGAAGGATTATGTTCCATAAATTCACAAAAAAGTTTCACACAGATCAGCTGCATTATATTAATAGACAAACACTAATTTATGCACATATCCAGCCACCCAATGAGTATTGTCCACTTCTAGTGGTACATGACAAGAAGAAATCAAGGCATTGTGTTCTTATCAGTCTGAGCTTATCTGTGATGCATTGTCAACTCTTCTGACATATACTGAAGTAATACATTCCAAAAAAAAGGAAGCAATTAATGACAGCATATTATATAATAGAAATAAAAAACTAATGCACCAAAACACTACTTACATTATCTACTTTTCTTGGAAAAAAAAGTTCCAATTAGTTAATATATTGTATAGGTGAATTTCTGGCTCCATTGAAGTCAATGAGTATTAGAACAAGGGTCTCTTTCTGATGTTTTCCTACAAACTCCAAAGCCTGATCTTGCAAATATACAAGATGGATTTAATTTTAGCCAAATGATAGATCAGTTCCATGGATCACCCAAATAGAATTTGCAGAATCAGGCTCTTAAATTCTGGTATAGTTACAGATTTATACCCAGTAATGAGTATTAATGGAATAAAAAGAACAAATTAAAAGTCATGGTATATAGATATTTCTTTGACTTCCATAGGAGTAAGGAAAGATTTACTTCTTTATCCATGGCAATTACAATTTCCTACAGATGCTCAAATTCCCAGGGTAGTTTCATTAGGCTACATTTCTCATACTTCTGCTCTAGATATAAAAAGAAGGCATTACATAAAGGTCAGTAACCAGTGAATACTTGGGAATTTTCAATTGTATTCCTCTCTGGGGGGCAGAAGAAGGTAGTAAATAGACACAATTAGAAAACACAAATGCTCTTTGCAAGACAAATTTCAGGATTAACACAAGCTGGCAGAGCATTAACATTCATTTTTAAAGCTGATTGCTCTTCATCCTAGAGTGTCTACCTGCAGCATTACAAATTGGATATAAATCAGCTGCAGTGGCTAACTAGTCCTAGTGCAGCAGTTTACTCATAACATTTATTTTAGGCTTTCTAATAACATACAAGTTTTCAGAGTCTAAAGATACATTAACTCCTGTATATACAACTTATTTTCCCTAGCATTAAAGAAAATTTGCTTTTAAGGGTTTACACTAAATAGGAGGTCAAATTCAGGTCCCATTACTTGAGGAATTAATCGTCCTGATTTCAGTGTGATTTATGTGAAAGTGACATAAGTGGTATTTGGCTGGGGTACAGAAAACCAAGAGTGATACATCTAAATGAACCACAGGGAATCAAAATGGAATTACTGGAATTAAAGTCTGCAATTATTAAAAACATATTATGAAGTTACCATGCTTATGTAAAGAAGCTAATTGTAATTACCAAAATTATATTTAGCCCAGGTATTAACATTAGCATCTTTCATAAACATTTCTGTGAAGGGTTTAATCATTAGTGATCAAGATGTCAGTGCTCTGCTGGTTACAGAAAACACCTTTTCCAGCAGTAAGAGACCCCTTAAATCAAATCTCAGGGTTTGGTTTGGAGTCAGAATGCCACCTTCCAGATTACTAATCTCTGTTCCTACAGCAAATGCCATTTCCCTATTTAATCTTCCATCAAATGACCCCAGAAACTAATTCCAACTGGCTTATGAGTCGTACTAAGCTTCAATTTCACAAAGGTAAGTTGAATATATTTGATTTTCAGAATATCCAGTCCATTGCTTTTTCATGGTATTTATTTCATAATGACTAATCAGATTAATTTCAGTGTAAAATGATAAAACCTGATAAAAATAACACCTCCACTGGTTATACATTCCCAATTCATACGCCATAAACAGCAGTTGTTATATTCACTAATTGGCATGATATCTGCTCCTGATTACACTTTTGTTAAACTTAGGTGTCAGCTTTTCCATATGTCCCCTCTGGAGGTCTGTAGTACTTTGGGAAAGCCATCAGCTGTATCATGTTGAATGCATACTTTCTGCATTTGACATTCTTCAGAACATTCTCTATGCGGCATCCTTCTCTAGTGAAAGGGGGAAAAAGTACAACTTCATGAAACATAGAATAAATAAATATGCTTTATTTGTTCATTGCAGAGTTTCAGCAACAGTTGAAGTAAAAATAACAAGGATTCAACTCTACATTTTTGTTTTCCATGAGTGATGATACATCTTACAGAATTAAATCCAAGGCCAGGCCCAGTACAGTTATTGCCCTCAGAAATAGGTGATAAGATTTTCCATCCCCTCTAATATATCTGCCCTTGCGGTTTAAAGTTCAGTAAAAAAATTTAAATACTTTAACAATACATTTTGTTCTAATTCCAGAAATATATTTGCCTTTTAAACCTTTTCATACCTTTTTTTTTCAATTGATTTGCTATATATGTGTGAGTATACATTGCCTTAAAATGCGCATTCTAGGAATAAGGAATTTTATTAAGTCTGGCCCTAGAGATTCATGAAGGAAAGTTTCATCTCTGCTTCATTTTCTGTATGTTCAGCTTTGCAATGAAAAAAAGAGAGAATGGCTTTTCAAACAGCCCAATCCACCTCTCCGCTTTACAAAGGAAGGATGTTCGTTCACATACAGTACAAAAGTCACAAGTGCCAAAGTGGTGCACCAAGACATAAACAGGACTTTGTTAAAAAGAATATAAAACTGTATTGAAAGCAAAAGCAACTAAAGCAACAATTACAAACAGGCTAATTTCATTACAAAACAGAACTTAGTATATTCTATTTACTCGACAGAAAAGGGTTAGTTGTAGCAAAGTAATAATAATTTATTAAACGAAAACAATCCCATCAGCTAGTTACAATGAAAAAACACAACGAAAGATAAGTCTCACAAACCATCGCCCTGCCATATTTGTCTAGGGGTTAGTTTGTGTTGTGCAAATTTTTTTTTTTTTGTCAGACTAATTACTCTGGAAAGAGGGGTTCAAGCATTCAGGATTCCACAACTTCTATACAGTGACAGCATTGTAAGTGGGCTTTCTTTGCGCTAATTACAGTGGGAAAGCTTTACCATGAACAGAAAGAGCAAATCAATTCACTTAATGCATAGTATACTTCTCGGAGTTCAGAAAAAAAGAATGAAAACACAGAACATTTCAGACATTGGAATCTTAAAGATGAATCCTTGGGGTCTGAGACTGTAGAAATATTACAACATGATTCTTTTTTTCTAGAGTTAGTTTGTTGCTGTTTGTAGAAAAGAAAGGAACACAAGTAAAGTTTATTGATATTTGGCTAATAGCAAAGCAAGACTTAAAATAAGCCAGACAACCAGCAAGTGTGAGCTGACAAGCAGCAAGGCGACAGGATAGAAGTGTCGAGAAGTTGGCTTGTTATCAGTTAGACAGCCTGTTTCGGGATCATCCGATTCATTCAGTGCTCCCTGGGTTTGTCTGCTGTTAAACAGGGGAAGTTAGGAACAGATAGAACAGCATTTAAGCAGCAAAGAAAGCCAACACGCAGGTATTCTCACAAAGTGAAAGTACACAGCCATTTTGATGAAATAGATTTATCTAAGTACTTCCAGTATAACTTTTGTGTTCTACAGCTGACATGGGAAGCATGATGACTGGGTGGCTACTAACATACTAATGCTACTAGGTGCCTTGGAGTAGTATTAACAAGTGAACATTAAATCACTTCCACAATGAACTACACTATCACTAAAATGAACACACACACTGAACAGAAATGAAATAAGGAGGTTAAAAAAAAAAGTTAAGGAAGCAAAGAAAAAAAGATCATGAGTATGTCATAATGCAACACTGAACAAATAATGTCTCCATGGTGTTCACAGGCTTTCCAGTCCTGCTTCAGTATCTATTATGAAGTTTATTGGCAGAAATGAAAAGGCCACACACTAACAGCTTTTCTAAAATAGTATTAAATGATGGTAAATTGACTTCAAAAATTCATCAGTGCTGGTGACTCAAAGTCAACAGCAGTTCTTTTTATTTAAAGGCTTGCACTTACATTCCCATAAGTAAATCACCTTGTATCTTTATCAGTCAACACAGGGAGGAGCTAATCTACTTACAAGGAAGTTCTATTGAATCACACTGAATTGTGTGGTCATTGTCCTACCAGAGCAACAGGGATACTTCCACTGCCAGGCTTTCCTTTTGTATTCTTGACAGATTTAAGTAGAATTACTCACACTTCAACCACACTTCTTCAATTCCTCTGAAGCTTACTTGCATACACTCAGGAGTCCTGTTTATAGACTTCCTTTGGGCAGCAAGGACTGGCAAGACGTTTTTTTTTTCTATTTACTATGAATATCCTGTGATGAAAAGATAACTTGCCATTTTTTAATGTGGACTTGAGAATATCCAAATATATCAGATGACAATGCAGTGCCCTTTCAGAAGCACATGTCACAAGTATGCTCTTTCTTTCAAGAAAGAAAATGCTGGCAGACATTATCTATTACTGTCCCACAGCTCCAGGTAAGATGAAAAGGATACTCTGAAAACAGCAGCAGCCACATCACCTTACAGAAAGCCTGCCTTTCTGACTTGTGTGTTAAAGGGCAGTGCTACATTTCTTAAGCTTGGATAGCAAGAGAGGTGCAGGAACTGCATTTGCAGGTGGAACCCTAGGCAAGGGGGGTTGAGCAAAACCTTTCCTTGCCCAATTTCTCTTTCGAACAAGCCTTCCATAATAAGTTCTTAGTCTTATTCTTTGCTTTGAACATTCAATCTGTATGTTGCACTAATAAAGGGATCAATACACACTATTTTAAATAGCAAAATAAAAGATAAAAAAATGAAATCCCTGCTATTTTCATCTAGGTCAAAGTAATTGCTGGTGGCAGGGTGTCTGCTGCTTTTGTTCTACAGATCTCAAGAGTCCATGGATAGAACTTGGGCAGAACTCAGACTTTATTGCAGCCATTATCTCAGAAACTATCAAGAAATTAAGCTAATTGCATGATTTATTGGCCTTGTCAACACTGAAATAAGTAATTCTGTGTTTGTCTATCAGACTGCCCCAGTTATGCCTCTGTCCTAGGCCCACCCACAGAACTTCCTTCCTCTTCTGCTCACAGTGACCTTACTATTTGTGATCAGCTGTGAGGACTGACTTTATTGCTCCCAGTTAATGTTGTCCTCCATTATGTATTTCTATATACTTTTAAGAACCTGCTGCTTGCTGGTTTTCATTTTTTTTTAATCTCTACAGCATCCTACAGGTTTGCCCCTTTGACACTGTCCCCTCACTCCCTTCCTACTCTTCAAGGTGAGCCTGCAGGTTTCAGCTTACTCCCATTATGCCCACAATTCATGAGAACTCCAGCTCAACCCTCACAGTCCCATCTCTTCCTTCCCAGTCACAGAGTCCGGGTGATTTTTGTTTGCCCTGCATCTCTTCCATCACAGACATTGTATGTGCTCCTACAGCTGAGTGGATGCAGAGCCCAAACTTTTTTTTTCTGGAGAAATCCATCTGGGCAGCAGTAAAGTTGAGCATTGAGTAAGTTTGCACAGCCACTGCATTAATCAGATTGATTGTTTCCATCAATCTGGAGAGCCTTGGCTTTGCACACCTATGGTTTATTCCAAGCAGGCTGAGTCATACACTTGCAGGTTGTTCCTACAGGGATGAACCCTCCTGCTTCCATGGTGTGCCTTGCTCTGTTGGACTCCACATCTCGGCAGTGTGACTGGCTTTTATCTACATTGCTACAAGCCACATTAGCATCAGTGAGATTTATGCAGGTGTAATGATGAAAATACAGACAAAAGCCATTTGTTCTATTTTTTTTCAATAGAAAAGCCTACAGTACATTTGTTCTTTGATATGCTGAAAAGAATGATTGGTGTCTTTTAACATAAAAAGTTCTATCTTCCCCCCAGGAAAACGACTGTGAACAGCTGATGCACAGGCACTTCTGCTCCACAAATTAGTCACATCATTCAATGCATGCTTCAATAAGACGTCCTCAAAATAGAGCAAGAGGATCCAACTCCATTATTAGCTTCCTAAGAACAAGCTGAGCAGAATAGCTACATATGCTTTTAATTTAAGAGGAATATTCGATCAGGGTCAGATACCTTGCTAGGGTCTGCCAATATTTCTCAATGCAGTGCAGTGACAGTGCCTTCCCACACACCCTAAAGCGTCCTCTGCAGTGACTATTAAACAAAGACCTACACCCAGCATCATCATATTGCTTCCCCGGGCTCATCCAACCCTACAAACAGCAGAAATCCCACTGGTGCCCTATCAGCTGGATTCATTTGGCTTCTGACTGACAGCACAACCAGAACAGAGTGCTGAGTGCTACATGCTAAGGTGTGAAGATACAGCCATCGTTTCAGACGTTATCTCCATCACAAATTGTACTTCAACAGCAAAAGCAAGGAAGAAGACTCGAAAAATAACCAGCAAGTTTCTATTTCACAAATAATTTTAATAGAAGTAGTGAAAGCTTCTAAGTTTGTAACATCTGGAGTCATGAACACCCCACTAACCTATCATACGATTTTTATTCATTTACTCTCAAATTGTTCATTTGAGACCTACAGCACAGCACAAACACATTGTAGCAGCCAAGGGTTCTGTAAGTTAATGACAATATAACCATTTCAGCCTGCCTTCTATCTCATTTGATGTTTTATCATCCTGAACTCCTATTAGGAGTTGCTACATGCTTATCAAATGAGACAAAGGCAAAACAGCAGGTATTTTTTGTTGTTTTCAAATTCAGATGATAAATTATTTGAACCTCAAAGTAGTGAAGCAGAGATGATGAAAATGGGGTGAGGAAAAAGCCTCTCAAGTCCTTAGAGAGTCAAGCACACACATGAGGGCACATTTTGGCTTTTGATTATCAGTCACACTGATGTCCCTGAGCAAGGTTTTTGGAGGAGATGATGTTCACATTTTGGGATGTATGCTTCTTTTTTAGAACTTTTCCAGCTACAGTTATTAGCAACACTGGAAATGTTGAACTCTTCTACACGATTTCTTCAGGTAGAATAAATAGGCAGCTCTCTATTAACAGGTGTCCCATGTGCTAGTGGTGACTACAGTTTGAATTCATGTCCTACTGCACTTGTGCTTTATGGGAATTTTCCTTTTTTTTTGTAGACAGATTCAAGCAAGGTTTTTCTGGTCCTGCTGTGTTTTTCTTGTTAAACTTCAGTGCTGACACAGAAAAATAGCAAAAGTAAGTTGCTTCTCTAGAGTCCCATCTGATCATAGTAGAGACATTTCTTCAAATAGAAAGGATTGCTAACAGTTCTCAGTCTTATACAGTTTTGATAACTTACCTATTCTTTTTATTTCAAGACAGTCAAATTCATAAGCAGCTTTCAAGAAGCAGCTTCTCTTAAGAAGTTTTTGGAATGAAAGCATCCTAATTTCTACATTTTACATGTTACTGGGATTGACTGAAACACTTCAGAGAATAATCACCTGTATCAATGTACAGCACTACAGTTCAAGAAGGCAGCCCTAACTTTTTCAAAGAGAAAAGGTGGGATCCTTGGGAACATCTCCTAGCCATTACGAAGCTGCTGCACTATCACATCTAGAAGAATAAAACATTATGCAGAAGGAAATAAAAAGGTATCAGCCTAGTCCTGAATGATTTCAGTATCAGAGCAGAACTCAGATAAAACATATAAAGGAATATTGGGAAACAAAATTTTATTTTGAAAGATAAAGTTGATACAATAAACCTCCAACAATTTTTAAGAACAAAACAATGGTTCTGCATTGTTTCAAAATGGAAGATAAGGGAAGGGAACCAGCAGAGACATCTTTTGCATCAATGATCTTTAAAATTATTCTTTTTCTGATACACATTTAATAACTTACAATTTTTTCCCTCAAATCTACATGGCACTAAATAAAGTAGAAAATGCTGGAAATCAATTTTTGCTTCTTACAGGATCCTATAATCTCAGCTCAAAACAACTAGAATTGCTGAAACTGATGAGCAGTCTTAGATCTAAGAATACTGAAGAATTCAGTCAGTGATTTAGAAAGCTGCTATTTAAACACACACAAAAAACCCCAGACTGTTTATCAAATCTGTTTTATCAAATTGTCACGCTAAACTCCCTCCTCCTGTTTTACCTTTTGTACTGCAAGTTTTTCCCTACTCTTGTTGCTTGTGCTGGCATCCTCTATTTCCGTACTCCTTTCTTCTCTCCTTGCTTAGTTATAGCACATGACTTTTCTAATGCATTATTTAGGAAATAAAAAGGAAAGTATATGCTATAACATGAGGCTTGACCACTGAGTTGGACCAAGCAGCAGATTCATGGTGCAGTCATGATGATAAGACACCTAGATCTTGAAAAAAACAGCTATTGTGAAGTAACTGTGGGGTTTGAGCTCAAAACTATGATGAAGTTTCAGTCTGTACAGAGCTAAAAATTCAATTTTGAGGAGGTGGTCAGAGACAGCAAGCTACTGGAGGCTCAGTGGTGGACAGGGCACAGATTTTAAGCGCTATTACGAACAGGCCTTAACAATTCAGTACAGAGCAACAGATTAACAAAGCAACCCTCTTGCAGCAGTATTTAATAACAGGCAAGGAGACACTTGGCCTTACAGCCACACAACCATATCCAGGAAAACCCTGTTGTCTAATGTGCTCACATGGACAGACAGAGATCCTTTGGAAAGAATGCTGAAGTCAAAATTCAATTTACACAGTTGCTCTTTTGCTCTGCTGTGTATGTGTTCTCCTTGAAGTCAAAATAATTATAAATGTGCAAATTTATGACCTATTTTATCAGCTCAGCTGTGTTTGGATTTCCCAGAGCAAGTGAAAGAGGCACATACCCTGCACTGCAGGCAACAAAACAGCACAACTCACTCCAGCTTTGGGCTATGGAAACATCTCCCAAATTGTTGGTTCACCACAGAGCAACACCCCTACTACTTGTCTGTGTTTACTTTTTAACATACAATTAACTCCGAAGAATAGATGGAAAAAGGGCAGTTTCAAGCTTTATATCTAATATGCATAAAACATGCTACTGGGTAATATACATCTCTACCAGTGCTAATCTTAGCACTTTCGAAATCTCTGCTGATTGCAGAAGAATTAATATTTTCCTTTGTGACTGATACAGAATGCCTTCAACAATGTTTTTCCCTCAATGTTAAAGAGCATCTATATGGTAAAAAATAACACTGACAAAATTATTATAGTGAAAATATTAGAAACATAAAGAAAAAATTCCAGTTAGAATCACAGTTTTTGTCGTTGGTGCATTTAAGACACCTACATTAGCAGGTTAAATTCACCCTCAGCAGCTGAACAGCAAAGCCAAGTTGACTTTCTGTGCCTGTGTCCCTCAATCTGCCAAAATGGACAACAGATACTGCCCCACGGGAACAGTACCTTGGTCATGCCAACTCCCAGACTGCCCTGGAATCACTTGAGAGTACACTTAATCTGCCAAAACTGCATCTGGAAACATTTCATAATTTCACTGTATAAAATGACTGAGATCATGTTCTAGAATCTATCCCCAGAGGTTTTCAATTTACAAGTGTGGCCAGAAGCTTCAAGTCCTGCAAAGTCATTGTGGTGACTGTGTGAGAGATTAGCTTCAGAACTGAAAAGTGATGGGTTTGCAGAGGAGATTCTTCTTTACCTGTCAAAACAGCAGAGCAGTTTCTGAAACATGATTTTCACCTCTACTATACTCCAAGGAAAGGATTTGCTATTTCATTCTGCTTTTTACCAACAGTCCTCTGCAGTATTGCACATCAATTTTACAAAGGCTTCTCTGTCTATCAAAAAATATGGTTCTAATAATCTTCCTAGTCACTCTTCTATAAAGTATTAGGATTACATGTATATGGGAATTTCTCAGGTCAAAATTGCAAAATCTTTCCTGACAAACTTCTCTTACAAGGTTTCAAATTCAGTCTAATGTACAACCAACGCTAAAGCAAATGTGGTCTGTATCTTTGTGCAGGGAAACAACCAAGCAAAACCCCACAGGTTTTACCTTCACTTAAGCTCTGAATACCTACAACATTTCCCTTCCATAAGGTTATGGCACTGGCATAATTGGTTAGTGAGTCACACTTGTTTCCAGACTGTTTCTGTCACAGCAAGAAAGTTTTACTGAAAAAGTATTTATACATTTAGCTCACATAGCACAGTGAAACATAAATCCATGATAAATTCTTTCATATGTCTAATCAGGTTTAAATACTTTCTGTTGACCATGAAAATAAATCTTTGTGAGTCATCCCTTTTCTTTTGGCAAAAATTTTTTTAGTCTTTTTCCCCATGCTGAGGACAAGTAGCAAAGCTGATTTAAGAGGCAGAAAGGGCTTCCTACACTAGTTAACAGACATGTGTGAAAGATGAAGCTTAAAGTCTGTTATTCATTTCTAGGTGTTCAAGTCTATGGGTAGGATGACAGAATTAAGGGCAGAGAACTGCTGGTGTAAACAGAACATTATTTAATCTATGTTGCATCCCTAATTTGGGTATTTTAAGGGAGGAGGGTGCTGAACAGCAGACTTTAGTTTGAGATAGATGAAAGCAGGAATGCAACTGCTTTTCATTAATGACACCAACTCACATAGTCTCTTCATGGGATTAACCAAAGTGTGAGTCATAAACTACAGGCAACTGCTAGTCTCTAAATAATTCAGCTAAATAATGCCAGTTCATTAAAAACTTTCACCTAACACACGGATACATTTTTTTAAAAAACACAAAACCAGTTTGAGATCTTATCTGTTCTGACCCCAGCTGTTCTTTCAGCAGCACACACAGTATGTGGGTATATTTATACAAGGTGAATTTGTGCACATATAGATTCCCCAGTCACAAAGAAAAATGCATCTAAATCTGATTTTAGCTGCTACCAGGAAAAAAAAATGCATCCCTGTTTTGGTTAGGTAGGGAGCTGACCAAAACAACCTATCCAAAAAATGCATAGGCTGGGATGCAGACTGCAGCAACCTGAAAATTGTATCCCAACATTACTACCAATAAACCATCTTCTCTTCTCTTTAGCAGGTAGATTTTAAGAGAACTTTGGAAAACGCAAGGAAAATTCTATTTGAATCAGAAACACACTATTTTTCCATGTACTTCCTTCAAGGCAAATGACAAGGCTCAGTAAAATTCTAATTTAAATGCCTTGAATGCATTTGTCGTCTTTTCTGTTAATAGGTGCAATGTGGAGACTTAGAGAAATAAACCTTTCTATAAGAAATTGGGAGTGAATGTAATTCTTTCATCTTACTTGTTTTGTTTCAGTATCTTTCTAGAAGATGGCTGAAATTTTGGAGTCTGTTCTTCACCCAATTACCAAGGAGGAGAACTGAAACTGAAATCTTTTAAACAATATTGAATACAAGCATTTTCTCTTTGGTTGTTTTATTTGAATGCTACTGCAGATTTTTTAAGAAGTCCATTGTATCTCACAAAGACAATATTAGCACAGATTCACTTTTTAAGCAAAAATACCGCTGCACTGACAGGGAGAATAAAGAGATGAAAGCCCATACTGTTTTGCCCCCAGTATCAAGGAAAAAAAAAGACTTTCGGAAGATTTGAGATCACTAAAGACTAAAAATTCAATAAGCCATATATTTACCTTCTGCATTCCTAAATCTTTGCTGGCAGAAAGGAGTAAATAATTTATAACACAGGTGCAAATATCTTCCTCTCTGTAATAACACTACATTTTTCTTACTGTTACAAAGAGCTGAAGGACATGGTTTTGCTCAGTGCAGTAACAGTAATTGTCAGTTTGCCAAAGATCAAAGATGCAGTTCTCAGGATAAGCTCTATGAACTATGCTCAGGACTCCCTGAGCAGCAGAGGAGTTCACTACACTGTCAGCATCACTTAACCATGAGCTAAGTCTCTGACAGATGAAAAAAATGGCAATTTACTTCCTGACCTGGACTGAACTATCAGATACATATTAATTTTTTTATAAAGTCAGTCTTTCCTGTGTTGCATACTGTTCTCTCAAGCACATGACCAGTAGTGTGGAAACATTATCACCGGAGTTTAAGCTACAATGCCTTGGGACCTTCTACAGAATCTGCCAATTCCTGAAACTTTGGAGTCTCTGGATTTGAGATATTTTAACAATGAATGTTCCCAAGCACATGCTCAGCAAGCCACATATGCAACTGCCAAGCAGAACAGCAATGGGGCTTTCCACATTTGGTGGCAATTGCAATCACAAGTAAGTGGAATGGATGCTATTTTAAAATGCTTGTAATTGGGAAAAGAGGGTGCTTTCCTATGAGAAATCCAAAACATAAAAAAAATTGGAAACATCCAAGATTTTGTGGGAAACATTCATCCATTATTATTTTCTTCTGAAGAAGCAGCATGTCAATAGCAATGTTGGAGTATTTCCTTCCTTCCCCAGGATGGGACACAGAAGGTAGCAAGTGGGTATAAATCTCTCACTGGGATGGTGGAGAGTGATCTTTGTCCACAGTGCATTTTTCTACTGTATTATATGCGCTGCTTGTTATGTGCACTGGAAGGAAAACTGTTTAAGGAACATTTCAGAGTTTCATCATCTCACGGTGCTCCGACTTTAGATAAACACTGCTCCAATTTTCCAGAAAAACCCTGTATTTTGAAATAATTGCAAAATATTAGACTACACAGATTGAGGCTGTGTTGGGGGCAATGCCAGTGCCTCCGATTTTACACTCTCTTTATAAGAATACAGTTCTCAACTATATTCTTATATGTATAGAAGATTACATTCATATTACATTTGTACTACATTCATATACATAATGTGTCTGAGACACATTACATCCTGGTATTGCTCATGTTTCTGGCCATGCTTTCTTTAATCACTAGGAAAACCAATAACACTTATTCATATGCTTCAGGTGTTTGGATCGAATAAATATGAGCCAGAGGCCAGGTGTTCATACAGAAAAATCTACAGTGCAGCCAAAAAGCACATAGGTTGTTAATGAGAAACATTTCATCCTCTCCAAATGTCAGGCCTTGAGGAATTCCACTTTCTTTTTAATTTCTAATAAATGCTAATGCCCTTCAATTATATTGCAACTCACTCCACATTAACCTCATTAGGAATAATACTGCCTTTCCAGGTGAGTGAGGGATGTCAGCACTCACAGTCCTCTCTAGCACTTGCTCATTGCCAGTGCACTATGAAAAAGTGCAGCCACTCTCCAAAAACGTCTGAAAAGCCTGATTCTGTCCCTGTTTTTTGGATAATCCTGAGCTTCTGTGTCTGTTGGACAGCACTTACAGGCTTCTGGTAACTAAACAATTTCGTTTTTTTTTTTTTAAGATCTCAACTATTCTTATAGCTTTATTCTCAATTACCCTTTATTAAAAACTTATTATCAGTTCACATCATCTTGTCAGAGCCTGCTATACACGTGGACGGAAATTAGTCCACTTGTCTCTTTTTATTAGTATTCAATTCTCTGTTTGTTAATTATGCTATTAATGTACAGCTACTGACAGCTTAAATAAAATCTATAAAACACAAAACCTGCAATTAAACAGCAAAAGCAATTTTAAAAATATTATCTTTGCTGAGCTACAGGCATCTCTTGTTATCTCATTAATGTACACAGGGGACAGGGTTGGCTTGTGCACTGTTTATGTACCACGTGGTTCATAATATCCCTCCTACTCTCTTAGAACATGAGTTGGTTAAAGCAAGCACTCTGAATTCCTTGAACTATTTCCTTTGCTTTTCCCGCTTGCACGAATTGTTAATGATGGCAGATATGGGATTCAAATAAAGCTAAAGACATGTGAGTGCAGGCCAGCAGCTGCACTTGTCAGACAAGAGTGCTCATCAATGCAGACAGAGTATTTTTATGTATGAAATAATAAATGACATTTTCCCCTGCATGGTGCACAGTAATGAAACACATGCAGAACACTACAGAATATGAAAAATGTTATAATCCTCCCCAAGATGGAATTGCTCACAGATAATGGAAATTTCAGTGGAAAAATAATGGGTTTAGATTCGACCAATAATGTTCTCTCGAGTACAGAGTGATTTAACAACTGAAGAAGCAACAGACAACCTGAGGGCAAAGAAAGAGCTCTCTACCAAACACTTGCTTCCATAAATAGGGCATACTTTATTTAGAAACCTTCCTCTCCCTCCCATTCATTCAAATTATTAGCTGCATATTTTTACTAAGGAACTCTGATTATAAGTTCTTTTTCAAAAATAAACACATCAAATCACAATGGTAAAAAAACTAGAGCAACATTTAATGAAATACTGAAAAAGTGTTCTTCAGTATAGAAGTATAACTTCTGCACCTGTATCTACTCAAAATGGCAAAATATTTCCAGAATTTGTAATGTTGCTGAAATTATGCAAGCTAAAGTAACTTTGTCCGGAAGAGCTATCAAATAAAGTTTTTCTATGAAAATAAACAACAATTTAGGATAAGGGCACACATTGCTTAATGGCTACTGCTGTCTATGTGAACAAGGAAAGCAACCAAAGTGGAGTAGTTATCAAAGCATGCAGTAGTTGTCATATGAATTGAGCAAAAAAGCAAAGGAAGCAGCCTGTATGTTGTAGCAGCTAAAGTTTAAAGAGTAACTGAACAGTACACATTTAGTTTCTTACACATTTCTTCTTTCTAATAACTTCTGGCTTCCTTGACCTCATGATAATAAATAAATTCGTGTCTAGTGACAATCATATGTTTAAAAGCACATCAGGTTCCGATGTCAGCAAAATTTTCCTCATGCTAAGTTTTGCCCTCATACCTTTATTTTACCTTCAGGTATTTACCATGATAACTACAGAACACACTTCTGAGATCTGATCCAACTCCTTTAAAAGGCAACGTTCCCTAACCATGAGTGGCAAGTCTTTGGGTGCCAAATTTAACAGCCCAGGCTTCCTCTGCTTCTAAGGAACATCCTCAGGATGATTCAGGGCCCCTCAATCAGGCTACTAACCATCCTCCCCAGGAGAGTATTGGCAACTTGAGTCCTTAACTGGGCATTCATACAATAGGTATCTAAAGTTTTATGACAGAAACAGCTTGATTTTAAGTGTTGCACTGAATTCGGTGGTCTTTGGAAATAACTTCTCCAATGCCAATTGCCCAATGTTTTTTCCATCTCATCTTCAAATAGCTTTATAATCTCCAGCCCATACTTGCACTGCCACTGTATCCCCTAAAAAATGAACCTCATAAGCCTAGATTTTATCTCCAGCATGGATAACATGATGGATAACAACATAAACTTTCAAGCTCACTTGATGACAGAGTATTTTTGAAGGACAGACTTGATTTTTGTCTATAGTGTGAATAAAAGAAAAACAAGAGATTTATGAGCCAGGAATTGTCAGTTTTGGGCT
The DNA here is from genome assembly GCF_000277835.1 of Geospiza fortis. Lineage (NCBI taxonomy): Eukaryota > Metazoa > Chordata > Aves > Passeriformes > Thraupidae > Geospiza > Geospiza fortis. The sequence goes on from NW_005054453.1 coordinate 1,012,743, forward strand.
ACATTATGATGTGGTACAGAACATTAGGCTTTGCAACAAGATTAAATGTATTTTATTTCTCTTTTGGCATTCCATACCCAATGGAGTATGGATAGCGAGCTTCAAGTTTTTATTTTTGCCCTATAAGATCATTTGACTTTTTCAACTCCATTGTAGTATATTTTTAATTTAATAAACATTATAATTAAAAAAAACCCTTCTTGTCTATTCAAGGATTACAATTCAGAGGGGGTTCATTTAATTCCAATAGTTTTAACATCTGTGGTTTTAAGTTGCAGAACGCTTCAAAAGTAGCTATTGAAGTAATATATTGCTTCATTTACAAAGGAAATTGGATGCCTAATGCATTTTGTGGTGCAATAATAATGAAGCTGTAGTATTTGCATAAAGCAGCCCACAGTAATATCAGGTGTTGGTCCTGTCTGAAGAAAGGTTTTTAGACTTTTCCTAGCCCAGTGTGGACCCATTATTCCATCGGGTTACACATTAGCATAGAGATCAGTGAAGTCCTCACCACAGAGAGCCACATTTGGGGAGGACCATATCTCATCTGTGCCTGAAAAGCTGAATGCATGGGGAGAAGTTGCTTTTTAATTTAACTCTTGGTGTGGACTGTTAGTGGAGAGCAGACTGGCCAGAAAGGACTGATGACAGCATCATAAAGATCTGCATTCCCTTCCCTACTTGGCACACAGCTGCTGAAGCTGCTTAGAGCAGGGCATGGAACAAGGCTCACCACAGACCTCTGACAGCAAATTTCTAGCCAGTGTTTGCTGGCGTCATTCTTTTGACTTTGCTAGAGCTATTACAATTTTAGTTCACGTAAAATAAAAATTATTATTATTTGGCTTTTTGTCCATGAATGTAGTATGTGTATGGGGCACAAGCCAGTATTTTGAAAAAGAAAAACTCGTCAAAATTCAAAGCACTTGAGGAAGATGGTTGCTGTTATCAACACAGTACTCACTGGACTGCACAGCTGGGACTATGGAACATGTGTGAGTTTTGCTTTCCAAACAGTTCTGATTGGTCTGATCAGAGGATCAGTCTCTTTATCTTACCAACCTATTATTTGCTAGAATGGATCTCATCCTGATAATCATGATGATCATTTCTTCTTCTTTTGGGTATGAATTTATGTAGACCTAATTCAAACCTAGGAGGTGAACTCCAAATGGTGTTACTGTATTAGCTGCATCAACAAGCAAAAAAATTTCAGGGTTTAATCTGCTCAAGAGAGAAACACTCTCAGAATAGAACCATGTCTCAAAAATATCTGTCTTGTGTTTGAACATCTGTGTAAGCATGCAGGAGGTAATCTGTACTGAGTTCAAGTTCATTACCACCTCATTGCAAGTTTGTTAGAATGGAATTAAGTTAAGACTGAAATGAGTTTTTTTATCCCTATTGTGCTGCACCAAAGAAGACGCTTTGTGACAGCAGGAAGAATGATTGCCTTTAGGACAGAAAACATAAAATTTGAGATACATCTGTCACAAAAAGATTTTTAAAAGGTCTGCTAAGTCAACAAATACTTTTCTACACTATGGTACCCAGCATTGTCTTGCCAGTGAATACCCTTGGTGTAAAAGTGAGAAAATGTGGCTGATTTGAAAAATGTTACTGCACTCAAGTTTCTCTGAAAACCAAGAACAAGAGCTTGATCACATTACATGAAATGACCACATTTTCCTAGAGCTTCTATCCCACCAAAATTTTCATTTACAAACAAAGATCATCACACGAAGATAATAAACCTACAGGGCAACACAGGACATGAAAATCTCAAGTGTTTTAATTACCTTTTAATTGCCAATCAGAAACCACAGTGATGCAGAAATAAAGTACTCTAAAACCATTCTGCTGTCTTGGAAAAAGATTTGCAAGGTTTGTGAGCCATTTTAAATAATTCGCTTCATTAAGTCATCTAATTAATCAGCAATGTGACAAACTAATTCCTGCACTTCTGTATTTGTATATAATTATGTGTGTGTGTGCATATTATGTGCACTATAACACAGACCAACATACTTAGGAAGCAAAGGTTTGATGTATGCAATGTTGCCTTGTCAAGCATCACCAAAAGGTGATTTCAATCCCCTTTAGCCAGAAAAATATTTTATTGACTTTTGCTCTACTAGATTGAAATTATGCAAATTACAGTCAGACAGACAATAACCACAGTCACAACACAGTATTCTAATTCTTCTGTGGAGCAAAGACAGCATGAAGCATAAGGCTGTATTCACACTAAGGGTTTAATGGAATTGTGGATGCCTCATCCCTGGAAGTGTTCAAGGCCAGGTTGGATGGGGCTTGGAGCAACCTGGTCTAGTGGAAGATGGCCCTGCCCATGGCAGGGGGTTGGAATGAAGTGATTGTTAAGGTCACTTCTAACTCAAGCCATTCCATGATTCTATGAAGTATTGTACTTTTCCCTCCAAGAAAGAACAGAAGGATGTGAGCTGCTACAAGAGCATGACAGTATTTACAGAAGGCAGCAATGCAATTTAACAGGGGAAAAACAATCCTACAGAAGCAAAAGCAAAATGCCTCTGCCTGGCAGCACATCTTGGGCTGCTTGCATGGCACAGGAGAGAAAATAAACAGCATCATAGTGGTCTGATATGTGCCAACTTACGTTAAAAATAAATTCAAAAATTGTCTTCACACGGCAAAAGAATGTCAAACTAACTTTAAAGTGATTATCTACAATTTTGCTGACAGTATCATTGTGATAGCAAATTTTTACAGAGAAAAGTGACATAGGGAGCAGCTTTCTCCCTGAGGCAACCACACAGCAGGAAAGCAAGAGAGGACTTTATTCAGGATGATGTTGAGGGAAGAGCATCCATCAACACTCAAAAGCTTACACACCAGTTCAGCAATGTCCAGAAGGCAGAGAGCCTTGAATTGTGCAGCCAGCATTGCTGCATTTGCTATGTCAGCATGAACCCAAGTAGCAAAAAGGAGTGTGAAAACAGAATTAGTACTATGCAGAATAGTGAATGTCAGTAAGGTAATGAACATTATTTACAAGCTTTGCTATTGCACATTCAAGTACAGCAACAGGAGCAAAACAGTTTATGAGAAGAGGCCCTTTTAAAGAAAAAGTAGATTCAAATTAAATTTCAAACAAAGGAAGGACTATGATGTCATAAGGGACTTGGCACCTCTATACTAGTTTTCTCCCACTTTAAAATTGAAAGAGATCCAAGTGCATTTCTTCCTCTTGCCCTTTGGTTGTCAATTATAAGCTTTTTAAGTCAAAAAACATTTGACTTTAAAAAGTGCAAGTGGAATAAATATTCAAACCAGTTATAGCCAATATTATCAAAGCAGTCTCTTGTGGATTTTCAGAATCATTTAATGGATCTTTGAGAATGAGATATTGTAGTAGCTGCTTGCCTCTGCCTGATGCTACTTTGATCACTTCAAAACCAGCCAATAATGCCTCTGCCACAGTGCCAGTTTAGCCATTTTTATTTGCTTTCCTGAGGCTTTCAATGTAACAGCCATTTAGCAGAAATAAACTTAGAACAGAGACCATGTCAGTCTTGCTTAAACTACGTGAGCTAAAATCCTAAAGAAACAAAACCAAAAACATATGAAAAACACTCCACAACAAACTTCTCTGGACCCTCACATATTTTACTTACCACACACCACAAGGCAGTTTGCTGGAAGTTGCAAACCTTTCTGAGCTGATTACCTTGTATTCTGTAGATGCTCTGCTGTCAACAGTTACGAAAGAATTATAAAAGAATTTAAATTAAAAAACCACCAACTTTGGAATGATTCTTGCAGAACAAATATAAAACCCAACACTATTTTGACAGGAATTATATATTTTCATCAGATTGTCAGTTCACCCAGGACACAAACTATTAACCAGATGATCCTACAACAGGGTTTTATAAAATACATGACTGTGTGATCAGATTACACCTTAGTCTTTTCAATGTTTTAGTAATCTAAACTAGTTCCTCAAATCTGAAAAATGCTGGCTGGAGTGGGGCTGAAGAGTAAATATATGTATTTTTTAAAGTCAGGTGTATCTCACTGATCTATTGCGGATAATATGATGACTTTTCAGCCTGTCTTTCTCTAGAAGCAAAGGGTACATGCTAGCTCTTGGTGTGAGGGGAAGGAACAGGAATCTGTACATTTCCTCTTTGGGCACAGGGACTGAGTTCAGCTAAACTGAAATGTGGGATAAGAAGGCTCAAGCATTACAGTGTTCTCACAAGTGTAAGGAAATGTGCAGTCAAGGGGAGGCTGTAGCATGAAATTAAAGCTGATGACACATCAGGAAACCCATATGATGAATGAGAGGGGCAGAAAGGAAGATTTCTTATATATGTACTACACAATAATTTCACAGAACAATAAGTGAAGTTCCTGAGTACCACACACAGAGGCATTGTCTCCCTCAGTAAGAGGTAACCTAACAAAAGAGGCTGGTTCATATACCAAAGTATGTCATCTCTTAACAGAAGAGAGAGGGAACAGTGATTCCCTTCCCACGCTCTGATCTCCGTGGTCTAAGGGACTTTAAATCTTGGCTAAGCCTTGCCTGGAATCACAAGACTCTGCAGAGGAAGAAACGTGCACTGGCACCTTCCTGGGGCATTAGGAGCATCTCCAACAGAGCAGAAAAGCCAAGGGCTTTTCCCACTGCTGGAAGACATGGCAACATCCAGGCTGGGGAGAGGAGACCAGCTGGCAGGGAAGTAAACCTAGAGCAGGGCATGGGAACAGCACTGCAGATACACAGCCACAGCAGTGCCCAGTGATTTTGGCATTAGGGGCATGTTTAGAACCACAGTACAACTGCAACACCACTAAGTCCCAGGGTGGCAGAAACTAGTTTAACTGTTCTATCATTAGGAGTCAGCTGTGGAGTTGGCTGTGCACTTTGGCAGGACTCCAACATTTCCTTTGCATTAACTTCCTTATAAACACGTGCTTCCTATTCATACAAATTATAGTAGAGACCTCTGCTATTAAGAATGCAAGTTCCCAAAATTATCTCCCAGCTTTATCTCTGGATGATCCAGAGAACAGGATAGCAATATAATACTGCTGGCTCCATTACTGGGTTTAGTTCCAGCTGACTGCAGATAACATCATGAAAGTAGGAAATACATAATAGGTAATAATAACCCAAATGGAAACTCCTCTGGTCACTCCACTGCAAACAGCGAGCAGGACTTGTATTGATGGTTAACACTGAGAAACAACTTGCTGCTGCCAGGTATTCCAGTGAAAGGCCACCAGTGGCTGCTGTAATGGTAAGGACACATGTCGCTCACCAAACCAGAGCTGCCACAGAAAGCAACAAGTAGAAACTACTACTAAAACTAACTCCCTCAGCTAAGCTGAGAAAAGCCACTGTCAGAAGAGTTTCTATATAAATACCACACACTAAGATGTTACTGCAAGAGAGTAAGAAACAGGGAAATGCTCATTGGAAAAAGAAAAAGGCAGCAGACTGAAGGGAGAAAACCCCCATACATCAAAGACAGTTCCTCAAATTATGGTTATAAAATATGGAGGGTGATGATGACAAACAATTACATCTCTCCTTTTATTTTGGCATCCAATATGATATTAAAAAAAAAGAACCTGAGATAGAAAATTTCAGATCCAGTGTCTGAAGTTGAATAGGACCCTAACTATTTGAAAGCACAATTGTGTAACAGAATGTGCCAGGTCACCTTATGAATGCATCATAATAATAAATGGAAAGAGATAATATGGAGATGGAATGCTGAATTCTCTCATGTCATGTACATCTTAAGCACTAGGCTAGTCCTCAGAGATGGTGGCTGGCCCTGAGCCAGTGTTTCATCCCAAGGGATGGAACATATGAAAAAAAAAACTGAAACCAGGCTGCTGGACAAGAAAAGATGATTATCTGAGCCAGAGAGCATTCCTACAGTAAGAAACTAAGTTTATGAAGGGATCAAGGGAGTCTAAAATGAGAGGAAAGATAAACCTAGAAATGTCTGTTATCTGCTTCCTTTACAAGCCAGCCAGAGCTATAGCCTGACACTCCATCATCTTTCTCCTGAAGGAATGCAGAATCTTCTATTACAAAACCACCTTTTTTGGAAGAGCAGCTGGTTGCTTCTCCTTTGTGTGCCCCCTCCAACCTCTGGACAGTCTGTAGGTTGCTGGGACTACAGACAGGAAGTTATGAGCCCTCCCTGTCCAAGTTACATTACTCTGAGAAGAAGAACACTGTTTTAGAGGCCAGTAACTTCTTGAAGAAATTTCATGTTTGATCACTTTAACTAGCTACTGTACGCTACTACTGCCTCTTACTCTCATTTCCTGCTTCTTTCTTATCTAAATTTTAGACTTGGCAGTGTTGTTCTTCCTGAGATTTAGCTGAACATGGCCAAAGCCAGGGTAATTCAGCTGTAGGACTTGGATTTTCAACAGATAATGAACATGCATGCAGGACTTTTCCCACACACTCTTCCAGGAAATCTTAATTAAAGTGAAATATAACAGGAAGAAACCTGCTATTACTCAGTCTGGTGATTGTAATACATCTGGTTGTTGATTTCTGCTAAGACCTAGTCTTTCATGGAAGTTCTAAATAAGCAATAAAGCACTAAATGAATGAGAAAATTAATAAAGTTTTCCATAAGCAACTAGAAGAATCTCAAAGGCAAACACCAAACAATATTTTACAATAGTCTAACTACTTGCATGCTAGATTTGTCTAATCACAACAGGTGAAATCCAGAACTATGGGCCTGCAATATATGTTCCATTAGAAAAGGCTTTTAGGAAGCTTTTTCCTTTTTTTTTTTTTTTTGTTCTGTAATTAATCAAATGCAGTGTTTAAATTAACTTCTGCACTATTAAGCATCCAAACACACTGTGGCACTAAATGGGAAAGCAAATTTATCAGATAAGGTTTTTTCATTGGACTGTTTTTAAAACTAAGTGACCACAGAGTGCACATGGTAATTAATTTCATACATTTCTCACTGTCTATACTGAATAATTAAAATATTCACAGAGAGCAAAGACAAAGCTCAGTCCTCTGTACTCTCATTTGGATCAAGATATGACAAATACAACTTTGGGCTACTTAACAGATTGTTTACCTCATCAATATCTCAGTGAGAAATAAAAAGTTCAAATCAGAGCAGAACAACTCAGAGTAGGGCAAGTTTTTGATTGGAATTCCATTAATCAAGTTCTTCTTTGGAGAACTCTGCCACACACAACCTGAAGCCAAAGGGAAAAGGGGCCCTTCAGCAAAAAGATCACAGGGAATCAAGGGTTGTTTCTTGTCACAAAGCTGAAACCTAAATGTTGCCTAAAATTTTCTTTTTCAACTGAAAAGGAACTTCTTTTAATGTACGATAAAATACTGTATACTGCAATTGATATATTAGTATCTTTTCCTATTATATAAAATTGACTGTCAAGTTATGACTCCTCTTGAAGAGCTCACCTTCCCTAAGTAGTCACTGAAGAAGGAGCAGGTGCATTTCAAGGACTGACTCCTCAAACACTGGTGTCAAAACGTAGAGACAATACAGATTTCTGTTGGCTCTACCTTCCCCTCACTCGCTGATAGAAAAACTAAGCACTATTTCAGAATTCTTGTTTACTGCCTGCTACATCAGTGTAGACTGAGTCACTTCCCTAAATATTCTTTGCAAACAGTGGGAAAGGTTTTCAGTGTTTTCCCTTGAACACCCTTTCCTCCCAAGTGATTGGTCCAAGAATATTATTACAGGTTCCAGGGGAAAGGTAATTATAATTAAGGCTACACAATGCTTTCCATTTAGAGTCTACTCACAATTGTTAGTTCATTTTGAATGGGAAAATTCAAACTTACAATATCATTTAGAGAAGAAAAAAATACATCTTTTCCCCCCTATTTTTTGGGAGTATTCCTAGTATCCCCATGCTGAAGAACAGGATTTGATATCCTGCACCAAGATAACAAAGATGTGAGAGATGCAACTCTCAAAAGAGCATGCTCCTGCAAGACTTTCAAACCTCTTCCTAACAAAGCCTTGTTAAAATTCAGCAGGTACCTACTCTGAGGATTCAACATATGCCAGGATAAGGAGCTAGATAAGGCTTTTCCTTGCTATTCTTTTCCCTTGCAGAGGATGACTACTATAACATGAAGCCAAAACCATGAGGCAGGGGACTGGCTCTGCTGTTCTCTCTGTGCTGTGACTGAGGCCAGAGCCCAAACTCTGAACAGGAGAAAAAAGAAGCAGCCATACATGCAGGGGAGAAAGGAGGGAAATATTCAAGCAAAAGTGTAATAAAAAAGAGGAAGATGAAAAAAAACCATATGAGAGAGTTTTCGGGACTCTGACTAGGGTGTTGATCAGAAAGAAGTCTGAAAACAGCACTTGGGAAGAATTTGGAGAAATGAGGTCCAGGAGAATGAAACTTCTGCAGTCAGCTAGAAAACATGCACTTGCAAAACATGAACTCAAACATCTGACCCCAGTGAAGCAGACAAAACTGGTTCATATAGTGTGAGGCTATATTACAAAGCAACTGCCAATTACACTGCCTAGTTTGTCTATGTAGAAGTCTGAACCTCAGGACGTTCCAGAGCACAAGTAAAGTGTGCATGGGTTACCTTTCTTTTATTTTTTTCCTTGGTTTAAGTCTGTAAAATCTGAGACTTGCTTTAAAGATACATTATAAAGTTCAATTCTGTGAAATTCAGAAGTTGTATTAGAAAAGCTTAGATTTTCTAATATAAAAGCCTTTTCAATGACTGTTTGATATTTTGCCCACAATGATTGTCTATAATCCTCCTCCTCCTTCCAGAAGGATGGACAGAAACAGACCTTAATTCTAAAAGGCTCCAGCAAGGTGTCCAATGGCATTGACTCTCATTACATCTTGTGGCCATCTCTCCTCATTTTGTTTTCTTTTCCTCTGCACACTGTGGCTATTAAAAAACCTCAAACCAGCAATTTAGTTTTAGAAAACAAAATGGATGGCAGTTCAATGCACCAAAACTGGACCTTACTGTTACTTAATGACCAGGCTCCTATCAGTACATCAGGTGATGCAAATCATCTACAGCTTCCACCTCACAATAGAGATGGTAAATTTCTAAAGAGCCATAGAATGATGTAAAAATCTATACTGGAAGTCAGGCTTGCCTTTTTAAAGTTTTGTTTGCACTGTGCTTATACTTTTAAATGAAAAAAGAAAAGGTGGAGGAGGTCAGATGGGCCAGGAAAAAGCTGGAGGAGAACTTGTGCCTCCTCTTCTGTGTGACTCCTCATGTGCTGCATCTCTTGCCACAAGCTCACAGGGGCAGGGTGAAAGCTGGGAGATGGGTGAAAGGCACAGAGAGATTTGCACATGGATCATCCCTGCCTCTAATCCTGTCCCTTTGCTCCTCATTCCCAGTCCATGTGGCAATTACAGCTCTGGTGTTTGCTACAGGCTCTTCCCTGGCCAAGGTCCACCTCAACACCCCGAACACCTGCAAGTCCCCGACTGAAGAGCTGTTACAGCTATTCCTCCTCCTCAACTCACTCATTTTTAAGCAAAGCTGTCCTCAAACAGCTCTTTAAAAAAGGAGATATTTTCTTTATAATTGGCTCATCAAAAGCCCAATACTTGTTGTCCAGATCATTCATTCTTTGAACTTGTGCTTCAGTGAGATTTTTGATAGGCCATTTATCTAAAACACCCTGAAATATCCTTAACCATTTCAAGTGGAAATGGTGTGTCCCACATTGAGTCAAATTTTGTATTCAGTGTCAGAAATACGTGACAGGTGTTGTGCCCTGCTCAGAACGATGACAAGGCTGACAGCATGGAGGATTCACCATAGACAGGGGATTTGTCATGTCCTTTGTTTGTTACTGCTTTGAGGCTTTATTGGAAACATGCTCTATTCACTACCCACAGCCTCCAAAAGGGATCCTGTCACTGAAACAACAAAGCTAAATAGATTCAGAAAAGAAATAAATTTTTAAAAGGAAAAAAAAAAATCTATTTTTTTACAGAGCTACTTCATTAAGTGTTGCCCACCAGGGTCCATCCTCCCTTAACAGTAGCCAGCTCTAAAGACCAAAAAAAAAGAATCATGTGACAGATACTGCAATGAACTCAGGTAAATCAGTTTTGTGCCTCTCTGTCTCTTGGAATAGATTTAACACTGAATGATAAGAATCATTCATGGATGGGTGAAGGGAAAAATAAGAATATTGATGCCTGCAAAAAGAGACCTGGAAGTGGCAGAGACATTATAAACAGGATTTTAATATGATGTGAATTACAAGCACTTGATACAGAGGGGATGATATATTGATTTTCCTCATTCTCAACTATGCATGTCACTAAGATCAATGGAAGTCACAAACCTATATCAAGGAAATTATAATATGTGGAATTATTTATAGAATGGCTGCTTCAGGTACACATCAACTGCAGCATCATAATGGCCAGACTTATGACTGAGGACAAAGCCATCTATTACATATTGTAAATGATAAAGTGTGCATTCCCATCATTGTTTCATTTACCACATTTTTCATAAGTGAAAGGAAGAACGAATAGAAGGATCCTTGTACGGCCTTTTTTTATAAAGAAACAACAAACATTGTATAGTTTATCACTAAAAGACAACAATTCCACTTACAAACTAAGTCATTAAAAAAACAGCTACAGGCAGTATTTTCCAAAACAGAGTTATGCAATGTACACCAAAGCAAATATGCTGAAACTCTGGGAATCACTTTTGGATTGCTCAAAATTCTGGGGACCCTGAAGAAGCTGAAAAGCAGCAGCACACTGGAGTCCAGCATCTCCAAGCTTCTGGAGGCAAGAAAGCATGAATCTGTAAACACATGCTTCCCTTTTCCAACAGCAAAAGCTGTGTCACCACTGGCAGACAAAGAAAAAGTCTCATAGCTACACAGGCACCTTTATAATTCTCATATCTCAAAACTATGGCATTTCCAATAAAGTCTGCTTTTGAATCACCATTTACTTCTACAGCTCACTTAGTTTCACAGTAGTCTTTACCTCCTACGGTTAACTCTTAAAAGAAGCCTTTCAAAGGTCAATCCAAACTATCAGGATTCTAGATGGTAAAATTGAATTTTTCATGTCTACTTGTTCTTTTGAAAGGCCTAAAAGCAATTTGTGGCAATCAGCACAAAGGGATTTGATTGACAAAGTTTAGCAAAGTGATCTAGAGAAGATTCATTGGGGAAAAAACTGCTAAAATTGCAGATTAAATGGCAAATAGTTTTTCTCTGTCTGCCCTTGAAAGAAAATAGGTTCTCTTCTTAGATGTGAAAATCATTCTAAAAGCTTCTAAAAGTACCCAATGAAAATGTTAGAAATGCACAGCATTATCTTTCAGATCTGCAAAAGTAATCAAATAAAAAAGAAACTACAAAAGGACAAGGGCAACAATGGCTACCAAACAAGTCCGTTGGCCTCATTCACACAAACCTCAAAAACACAGCTGCCAAACTTCCCTCGAGTGAAATACAGGACCTTTAGCTAAAACACCCGTGGAAATCAAGAGTTTTTCTCCTCTCCTTTGCCCATCTGCTCTTTCCTTCCCGATGTGCTGTCGCAAAAGGCCTTTCTATGTGATGCTCCTCTCCCCACCTGCGGACAGGAGCAGCCCCGGCCGGCAGATCCCGGCCAGGCCACGCGGAGAGCAGCGCTGTGTCCCTTCCAGCACTGCTCCAGAGGCACTCCAGCCCAGGGAGCGAGCAGGATCCCTGCGGAATGTGCACCTGCATAACCCTGCCTTGGAAAACAGCAGCAAAGATACAACCCCCCCTCCCATCAAAGACACATCTTAAACTGCCAGGCCAACGCTTCACTGTGGGGTGAAGGGCTATGCTCCCATTTCACATTTTTACTCTTCTGCTCTGAAGTTTTAGGCTTTCACTGACCAACTCATGAGGGAAAAAGAGTATTTGGGAAGGGAAAAAGAGGAATTTGGGAGGGAAAAAGAAGAATTTGGCTAGGTTTTTTTAAATTTTATTTTTAAACCTCTAGTTATGTGAACAGTGTTAGACTGATAGCAACCAGCATAGTTAGAAGATGTATTTCTTTATTATCCTGATGGTGCAAATTATTTTGTATGCTAGTGCCACTATTGCAAAGCCTTTGCTTTAATCCTCAGGCAATCCTATCACCCAAGCCAAAGTCATGGTCTCCTATGTAACTCATTTTTCACCTACTTTAGCTCAATTCTGAAATTCATATATAGGGTAAGAGCAGGATAAAGCTTTTGTCTGTTTGAAACTACAGCATAACTGATAGATTTTACATTTTTGTAATGGTGCTTCAACCTCATATACCCATTTGCTTGTTTAATTTTTAAGTATTATTCTGATTTTTTTGCCTTTACAACATTCTTCTGTGACTTCAAATTACTGTTGCCTGCAAATATAACTAATGTGTTAATCTTCTCAACTTTCAAATCAGTCACATGACATAAACCCACTCAAAATCATTTATATTTTGATCTACAAAAACCTACTAGATTTTTTTACTAACAAGTTCAGGTTTTTTAAAATTATGTCTGTGAAAATTTTCCAATCTGCTACTCTACTCAATGCTATTCTAACATTATGGTGATTTTATGTAATTAATTAGTTTTCCTGTGTCTGGTAACTTACTGTAGCTTACATACTTCTGTATTTATTGGAGACATACCAGGAAAAAAAAAAGCATTTGAAATGCCAACAAACAAAATTTAACACAGAAAACTCAGAATTTGTTCATGATAAAATATGTAGTTATGAAAGACTGCACAAAACTCATTCACTCACTGAATTACTACAGAGACTGGGGGATTTATGCAAGGTACAACACATCCAAAACAATACAGCTCAGTTCAACACACCACATCTCACTGCATTAGTAGCACCTTGTGAACTAAACCTACAACTAAGCCATCTCAGCTCATTTACTCCTTATAAAATTGCCTTTTTTCTTTAGAACAGCTATCCTTGCCAAAGGACAAAGGGTTTATGTGGGTAAACCTACAGTATTAATTTACACATTAAGCACCTCTTCTGGCAATAATAAATATGAAGGTCCAGAATTACCCATTACAGACCATAAACACGATTGTTTACTTTTAGGATCTTTATAAATCCACCATACAAACAATTTGTGTTTCACAAAAGTCCAAGATACGATTCAGTTACTTCTTTGAAGGCTGTCCAAAATATTTTCTATTAGTTTTGCAGTGACCTTTGTTATTTGTTATTCTAGTGTCAGGGATACACATTTTAAATCTCCTACTGACAATACGATTAGAACTGTTATTATATGATTAAAACTATATGATTAAGCTCATCAAAACCAATGATGAAAGTTTCTTTAAATAATCTAGCATCTGGATTAATTTTATGATTGAAACTTGTTTGCTCAAGAAGGTTTTTTATTCATCAAAAAGTCAGGTAATGAAAAATCTTTACATGTTTTAATTACACATTCCTGATAACATCAGCCTCAATTTCTGAATAGTTGCAATTTAGAATAAAACATGTTTTAATTAACTTCTTCTAAAGCACAGTAAAGATTTTATCAGATATTAGTGGCAAACGCCACCAGTCCAAACCTACTTGGATGTTTCTTTTCAATAACATAGACTAGTAAGAATTGCCATCTGTAACAAATGCTTCTTTTGCTTTCTCTGTATTTGTGTAGATGGTGATCAAATAGTTTAATGACTGTGCAAATGGTTTTTAAAATACCTTCAAACCTGAAATATAACTTTTTTTAAAAGCAACTGCTGTTTGGAGTACTGCTCGGATTCTACAGTCGGTGAGCTGACCCTTGCAAGATTTCACGCATCTATCTCACAAACTGTTAATTACAGATAGAACACACAGCTGCCAAGACCCTGCACTGAGGTGGCTCGGCAGCAGTTAGGCTGCTGCTCAGGCAGGCCTGGGCTCTGCTGGGCATTTAGAACCAGCCTCAGACCCTGCGCGGTCCCAGCCTGGCTCAAAGCGCATGGGGCCCCACCTACCTCCTCATGCAATCCAGCGCCCGGATGAAGAAGTCTTTGTGCAGCTGGTGCTCGTCCCTCAGGATGGAGCACTGCTCCAGCGTCACTGACATGGACGTCCTGTCTTTGGCACTTTTGCAGCAGGTGAAGCGCACTCCGTTCAGCTTCCGGCAGATCTGGAACACGGGCAGGCCCCACAGGTTAGCCCTTCTAACCAGGCAGGCTGGGCAGCCCCTGCAGCTCTGCAAGCCCAGCCGGTGCACCCACAGAGCTACAGCATTTCTCAAGAACAAAGCACCTACTAGAAGTTAGTACCAGTACACTGAATTCCTGAATTTGACATGGGACTTTTATAACGATAAAAGAAATTTTTTTATAACTATAAAAGAAACAGTTCCTTTACTGTTTCCTCACTTCATCTAGCAACTACCCTGTTCAATGAAAGCTAAATTGTCTGAATACCTAATGAATAAAGATATGATAAGTCTTAACTCACAAACATGAATGTAGCAGACTAACTTCTTGTGAAGGTATGGACACATCTAACTCACACAGTTTTTATTTTCAGCAGGTAAACTGTTCAATGTTTGGCTCACAATTAATAAAGTTTAACACAAATGACTGCCATGGATTGTCTACTTTCACTTATACTTTGAAAAAGTTATAACACAAAAAGGAAACACGACATTTTGGATTTCCTCCCTTAGGAATCAATCTGTGGTTGTACCATTCCATTAGTTTACACTATGGTTTCAAATGATATTTTACTAGAAAAAGAAAAATTGGAGGAGAGCTTCTGTACCCAAATGTGGGTCTACCTTTCCCCAGATACAATTTGTCCTGAGAAAAGGCAATACTTTGCTTACACCTATCCCTGGAGAATCATGGGTCTAACTGTACAAAATCTCAAAATGTTTGTGAGAATATGGCAAGGCAATAAACTACAGCAGTAATCACAAAAAGGAACTTCCCCCATTGGCTATCATGGGAGAGCTCGCAGGATGAACTGGAACATGATCAGTGTCAGCTCAGCAAATAAGTGTTTCTTCATCTGCTAATTGCATTCTCAGAAATTCTATTAAAAATCAATAAATACTATTAAATTCTATTAAAATCAGAAAATACTTAGAGCCTTTAAGTTCTTTGTGATACCATGGTGAGGGCAATCTCAAAAGTTTAATTTAGGGAATCAATTAAGGGAATCTTACTTAGAATCCAAAGAGGTACAGGATAGTGAAGGACAACCTATGAGTGTTTCTTCCATCATATAATTTAAATTTTTAAATGTTAAATCTGTTTAAAAATTTGAACAGTTGCACTGGGATTTAAAACAAATACTATATGATAATTTTCTTAAATAATTATGTGAAAGAAGTTAACTGTTTCACTGAAGAGATTAATTCTCTTTGCACTAGTATCTTTGGAAGTCCATGACTCATGGGGGCTATTCAATGTGAATGAGTCCTAAAAAAATTAAAATATTAAAAAATCATTTATAAAATAAAGTAAAAAAATCCCAGGTGATTTTTCTGGATGAGTGATGGGCTCTGATGCAGGGAGACATAGGAGGAGAGGAAATACACAACTTCTATTAAATTTATTCTTACAGTCCAATTATATCAGTGATTACATGCAGGTACAGATAGACATGTGGAATCTTGTACTTCTACTGCAATAAAAAAGTGATATTGCACAGCTACTGCACTGACAAAGTTTTATTCTTACATCTTTTTTAAGAAATAAATGGAATATAGAATAACAGTGTGTAGCTCACTGGAACCAGAAATACACATTTCAGAAAGTAAAAGTAAGGGAACCTAAAGAGAAATAGAATTCAGTGAATGAAAAACCTGAAACACTTTGTATGTCCAAAGAATGCTTTTTACCCATGAAATTATTTTCAGGGAACCCTGAATAGATGGTAAAATACAACTTTCTATACCCAAAGCTTTAACACATTCTTTTGTAAATAATTTTATACTGTATCTTTTACTTTTTTAAAAGCAGTGTTTCATAGTAATTGCAAGACTGGTACTGTAAGAAAAACATATTTTTCCTTACAAAGGAATTACACTGCAATAGCATGTGATAATATTTATTAACAACATGGCAAAATGTTATTAGTAATATGAAAGTTACAGCACTGTTATTAATACAAAGACACGGTTAAGATTTTCTTTTCCCTGGTGTTAATAAAAAGTCACTGAGAATGTTATAAATAATTTTGTATCAAATATTTATTTGCCTTGAAGGGTATATACATTTGAAAGCCTCCCAAAACACAAAGCCTTACTTCACTTTCAGTAGATACCAAAAACTCTCTGCTGGTAAAAGGGGGCAGAGATACCAAGACAACTGTGTGGCTGAATTTCACATTCCTGAAAAGCTTGAGCTCTTTACAAACATCTAAGAGTTGTTTTCCTGGCCTTTTTTTTTTTTTTTTGGTATGTATGTGCAAACCCCACAGAACTGGAAAACAGAAAGGAATTATGGGGAGAAAGTAAAGTAAGTACTAATCACTGTTAGATAAACAATTTTCTTTGTGTTCTCCCTGTGTCTGATTGTCTGTCCTTTGCATGTCTTTTGTGATAGTTGTGAAATTTATTCAATTACAGAAAATCAAAAGTTAAATGCAGCAATAGCAAAAAAAAAAAAAAGCCAGAGGAAGCCATCATGTCCCACATCATACCTCAAGGACACTAAAAAAATTATTTTGAGTAATTTTATGTTATCAAAGAATGGACAGGAAACAAATCGCTCAAATTCTAGCAGGTTCTACCAGCTTAAAAAGTGAGAAAAAGAAATTGTCTGCAATTCAGGCGGAGGAAATAGAGATAAATTTATGAGTGGAATGAGTGATTATGAGAATGAGTACATTAAAAACTATTACAGCACATCTGCCTCCTTTAACCAGTGAGTCTTCCAGTCATATCCTTAAAATCCATTGCACTTACAATGTCAGCAAACTTATGAAAATGACTTTATGATTAGTTCATCAATTTCTTTGAAACAAGAGAGCTTACCGTTGCAGCCAGCCACATGATTTCTACATTCTTTCTCTTTTTGGCCTGGATATTTTGATGAAGACTTTCTAGCAATCCCTTTAAATCATTTTGCTCTTGAAAATGTGGTAAACCTGGGAAAAAAGGATTATAAAGTTGCTCATTTTGATAAGGCTGGTGATATGATTGTCCTGACTAAAGAATGCTCATGATAAAGAACAGGTCTATTATTTACAGCCTTGTTTAGGAACACAGGATGGAAATTACCAGATAAATATTTAAGGAATAAGCAAACCTTATGTCTTTCTGAGTATTGCTTTGTCCTCCCTAAGATCTTCATGTGGAAATTTAAAGTATCTTCAACCTTTATCTTATAAATGGATGGTGAAAAACAAAATCAAATCTCTGCTGTAGTTCTGTTCATCAGCTATTACAGACATTCAAAAGAAATCAGAAAAATAAAAAAACAACTGAGTGTATTACAACCAGCTTTGATGGGATTATTTTTTTTTATTTTAAAGTCAAAAATTTTGGTTTTGTTTTCAAATTGAAACATCTAATTATTGTTTTAAAATGTGCCTTAGATTTTTATACAATGTAACATAAGTGTTAAACAGCACTTAGAATCCCCTCTAAAAAGTAACAAAGTATATTTCTCCTGAAATTAATTGGGGCTTTATTTTGAAGTAGAAAATAATTTAAAGTTTGCTTAAAATCCAAAAATTTACACCTGCTTATTCTGGGTATGGCATTTAAGCTGAAGTTTAAATTATCCTACATCTCTAGCAAAAATTCAAGAGTAGGCAATTTAATTTCCCCCTTTGTTTCATAGGTATATAGAGAAGGGATTTTTCTAATGTTACATTTATCTTCGCTAGTTCTGAAAACCAATAAAAACAAGCAGAGTCTGGTTTTTGAAATTATTTCATCTCATGGTGGCAAAGTAAAAAGAATTTTAATCATAGTTATCACCAAATAAAGGGGTCAGAATCAAGTGAAAGAAAGTGAAACTAAATTGATCAATGGATACAGTTTCTTCAAGCAGAGACAGTAAATTAGCCATCCAGGGAGGGCAAAAAAACCCCACAACCCAAGCCCCAAACCCAAGCCCAAAGACTTATACTCAATTGAAAGAATAAAAATGAGGGAAGTATTAATGAAGGTCAATATCCATTCTCCCAACGTGATCCAAGTTGGAATGATCCCTCTTATCAACAGGCTTTTACCTTTTACATCTATTAAATTCTGTAGTTTCCCTTATCCATGATTCATAGTAAGAAGTACTTTAAATATATTCAAAAAGAACTAAGTTGCTTCACTCATACTGTGCTGTCTAAAAACACTCACAAACAAACAATAAAAAAAAGAAAAAGAGAGGAAAATGTACATCCAGAATCTGTTTTGCAATAATTTTAATGTGGATTGTTTTAACAAGTTCTGATTGTACATTAGATAACGTAGAGCACATAAAAACACATCACACTCTGCTAGACTATTACACTTATGGGTGCATCTGTTTCTTTAAAACAGAGAGCACAAAATTACAAAGATGCTTTGAGATTATGCAAATGTATCACTAAACATCTTATTGCTTCCAGGCAGCTTTCCTTTGGTTCACAGCAGAAAATGCGGCAGCTCAGAGGGGTGACTTCACCACAGGTACAGCAAGAGTCTCCTAATCTATAGTACTGCCAAAGGAGTTGCACTTTGACTGGAAATGATCAATTGCTTAAACTCCTTAGGTTCCCCACAGTACTAAACCACCAAATCAGACTTATCGATTATAAGGGGGAGGAGCCTGGAAATACCAAACAGCCTTGTTGTTTTCAGTTAATTATGTACTACTAAATGTTGCAGTGTGATGCAATTTCCTGTTTTAGCTATCCCTGTCCTTTCCCAGGTGTGGCAATACCTTCTCCCTTCCCCTCCCCTTGCCCCCTTGCTAAGTGCTGTCTGTCAATCTTAACATTCCAGCAAGGGCATCGTCTGGTTGGTGAAGTTCAAAAGATGCTTCTCAGCCCTGTGGTCATTGGTCCGTCTAGGGGTCATTGTCCCCTGAGACTCCCTCACTCCCACCTGGTTGGTGGCACACCTACCCCTTCCCTCCCCCTCTCCCTGGGCTTAAAGACACGGGACCATGCGGTTGGCATTCGGTTGGAGCTGTCGCAACATTCAGAGGCCTGCGTGCCCAGGAATAAAACTCTGGATCAAGACCCTCTAGCCGGATCCATCTCCTTTTTTCCTTCACCTTGCCTAAAGCCTTTCCATCAGAAGTAAAGCCTGAGTTCCTCCCTGCCTGGACTTTCCCAAGTGCCAGCTGCAACACACAACTAGCCGGGGGTGTCTCTGAGGTGAAACACCACAGCTGCCGCCTTTGGTCAAGCAGCAAGGGTCAGACGAGCCCAGGCACATTCCACCCAGTAATATTGGGATCATATTCCAATAACTAAACAACTATCTTACATTTTTGGACCCTTACTGGCTTAGTATTTCTATAAAAGCAGTACCATTTAGGTGCTTCAATCAGAGCTGTATTTGGTCAGCATTTTTGGTAGGAATCTTGCTGGAAACATGCTCTTATTTTCAGTTTCTGCTAAAAGAATTTAAGAGGTCAAGAAATGGGTAAATGACGAAGTGTATGTTCATCTTAAAGAAGACAGAAAGTCAGTGGATGCTTAGTTACAAGCAAGACTATTGTTGGCAAGGAGAAATACAGACACAAGAGGAAAACTAACAGCAAAGGTGGCAATACCTTTCAAGGAGTGGAAAATTGAATTCTTTGGAAGGGAATATATGAATGAAGCAGCAGGCCAGGGAGGCTGCCAAGGGTGGATGCAACAGCCTGGCAAATAGGGCTGCGAGTCCTCAAATTCTGTTGGGCTTTTTGAGCACTGTTTGGAACTGACAGCTTTGGGAACACAGTCCTGCATTTATTCTGTAGCACAGATTTGGCATTATAGGAAATTATCTGGATAGGTGGGACAAAACCATCAAAAAGCCATCAATATTGAATGCCTCTCACTTGGCCCCAGCACCAGGGCTGCTGCCAGTCTTGTATGGAGGTTTGTCTTCCAGAGGTGGGGGAAGAGGAGTGGGATTAAAGTCCTGCCACAAATGAACAAGTTTGAGAGCTTCACTTTTTTCCCCGGGGGCTGGTTTAAAAGGCACATTTCTCCAAGGCAAAAGAGTGACTGCATATACTGGCAGGGAGCTACTGGGAAGGGCAGAGGAACCAAAAGGTGCTTTGTGTCCATAAAAAACTGTATAAAGAAGAGACTCAGTTCTTAAAGGTAGAGAAAAAAGCAAGAAAGTTATAATAACCAGAAAATACACGATGAACTAGACACAATTAGTTCTCAAAAGCCTTCACAGTCTGAAAGAAGTCCAGGAACTGTGTGGTTCACTAATAATCCTTCAGGAAGGCAGTACAAGTTTAAATTCTGTTAAAGAAAAGCAGCCAATACTGTCTGCACGCAAATTTTTGCTTTTATAAAATAAAATCCATTTATGAGGTAGCAGATCTACGTTAGTCCTAACCTGAATGAGGTTAGTTTTTCGAGGATGTTTTCTTAGCAAGATTCCCCTAAATTAGTCACCCAACTTATTGTATGAGTTCCTCTGTAAACATCCTGGAAATACTAGGTCTGTGGGTGGATGGATGGGCATCCTGCCCCCCATTTAGAAAGAGCTTTTGTTTCTGTCAAAATTATTAACAAATTAAAATCATCCTGATATAAGAGATAAACATGTATATGCATGTGATATATCAAAGCTTTAGATAGCATTTAAAAATCAGGCTGTTAAAGCTCCAACATTTGGGACTATAGTTTGGGCATTAAAACTAACAGGATTCAATTGATGCAGATGTTTTTTTCAGTCCTTGCTTTTGGCAATCAGAGTAACAGCATAGCAATGTTTATGTTTATAATACAGAATTTCTCTAGAAGTGGAATACAGGAAACCTTGTTATTCATATAATGATGATGTGGCTCATTGCTTGTATTTGGATCTGCAGATTTCTCAATGGTTCACCAAACCTCAACACATTTTCAGAATAAGAACAGAGGGTAAGACTGAAGCTGATGGAATTTCCCACCAAGTATTTATGTAAAAATACAGTAGGTACAGACTGTCCTCTACATGAAATATTAAGAAACTTATTGTTTTAATAACTTAAAATAGCTGTTCAGTTCATCATTCCTCTGTTTCATTTTCTCTGTAGTTTCTGCTGTGGCACAGGGCCTGAAATCACTCCTGAGATCAGCAGGATATTACAGATACAAAATGTTTAAATTCATGGAACAAGTTATGGGGTTCTGCCAATATTACTGTCTTATAACCTTTTACCCATTCAAAGCTTTTCAAAGCCATCTGGACATTGCATTATTTTGTACTCACAATCAGGAGGCATTTTTTCTGTAAATAACTTGTAATATTCTTTGAGAAGTTCTAAGTTTTCCTGGTTAATGTTTTCCTGCAAAGTGGTATCTCCAAACCTATGAAAATACACAGTAAATTATGAAAAAACCCAAAACACACAAACAAAAAGATAAATTGTCCTTCATAATTATTTCTTTGCATAAAGAAATAACTTTGGTGCTAAATGCATGAGATTTTGTCAAACATGCAGTAGTTAAGTCCTTGGATGCTTTGGAATTACGTTTTGGAAACGAGATCATCACTGATGCATACTTCTTCCAAAAGTTTATTAACAAAGCAATCTATTTACAAACATGCAATAAGGCACTTTTTTTTTTCCCTCACAAATCTTGAATAAATGGAAAGGCACTTTGGCGGAATTCCAAACGGTACCACAGGCAGAGAACACCAACTCCTCCATCTCTTAGTGCTGCTATCGCTTAAGCATATTAATTTCTGTAAGAGCTGGACAATATGGAAGTGACACAAGATGGAAGAGAAGCTTATCTACAAACTAACTGTAGGTATAAAAACAAATATCTTTCTCTCTGAGATCAAGATTTCCACAACAGCCACATTTCACATGCCAAGAAACTAAATCTCACAGTACTACAGGAGATATGATTGTAAAGACAAGAATGTCCCCATGACAGTTAGGGCCAAGGTTTTGAAATTCATCTTTAGAATAGATTTGAAATGGGAATGGAGAAGTACAGGAAGAGAGGCATGGGCAGCTAAGTGAGAAACTCAGAGAGAAGGGGACACAGATCAGAAGATATCAAATATGCTGCTAAATTGTGTACAAGGGAAGCAAATATTTCAACAGGCCACAGGGAGAAGATGTGACTACTTCCTCAGTAGCCATTGCTGCACTGTCACATGAGAACATTTCTTTTAAATCAGAAATATTCTCAAGTGTATTCTATCAAAAAACGAATTAGAAGATGTTTTTTTCTAATACAGTAACACTTCCTAGAAATTTGCCACAAAAATGTTTTTATATTCTCAGGTTCTTTATCCCACAAACCTCTCCATACTTTTAGCCATAAATCGTGTGCGATGTAAATGTACAGCTTTAGGAGTTAAGCAGTATTTTGAATTAAGACAAAAGCAGACTGTAACTGCATGCAGAAAAGCTGCTTCTGCATTGAACTTATTTTCTTGGTAGATATTAGTACATATCCATATTTATAGACATGTGGCTATTTTGTTTTCTTTTATGGCTTTCTTTGCACACAATGTAAAATGACCACTGGGAACAACACTTCCTGCCACTTCACTTGCAAGCCAGGCATCTTTTCATACCAACTCCTCTACAAGCCCCCAGGTAATCAGGCTATTTCTAAGTGTTGCCAAATTTTTCCTCAGAACATTCATAACTCAGTCCTTCCTGCCTATCTCACTCCTGTAAGCTCCCACTAGCCTGCTTCTTGCTTACCACACCATGTCTTATCTCTTATTTTCTGAGTGTCCCACTCAGAACTGTCATGACTGATTTTGTTGGTTTTGCACATTATGAGTTTGGCCACGTCGCTCCTCTCAGCACTTTCCTCTTTATGGCATCAAGAATAGCCTATTTTCATTTTCAAGAAGTTTTCAAGTTCTCTAACCAACTATCCAACTCTTTCACCAGTAAAAGGCCAGACTTTACTGTCTTTAGTCAATGTCTCCCATTTCAATTTTCTGCCTAAATTTTCTCACATATCACCACTCAACTTGGAAAAGTGTCCCATAAACATTTACAAAGCTACCTGATGGCATTCTTTAGTAGACTTCTTTAAAAGACTGGTTTTACTTGGCTGTCTACAATGAACAGGAGATAAAATCCTGTGGTGCTTAACTTCTTGCCTATTATCCAGGTTAAGGATTTTCACTGTCTCCCTCTATTACTCCAGCTACAGCTTTGCTATAAGCTTTTGGCTTATAGCGAATGCAACCCAAAGATAAGCATTATGTCTTTTGGATGCTCTGTTAATAAAAGCAGCTAAAAGACAAAACGTTTTAAAAAAGTAGCTGTCTGTAATGACATCTTGACTTCTACCTTGTGGTTTTAGCACTGCACAAATGTGGTAATTTAACATGACTGACAGATACCCTTCTCTTGGAAAAGAAAATTAATACGTTGGTGAAAACTTGACTATTCTTATACTAATTAATTAGTTTCCAGCAATCTGTTGCATAGGAGTACTAATTTCTCTAGCTTATCACTTGTTTAGACTCTTCAACCCCATCTTCAAGATGTAAGAATTTTGAATTTTCAAACTTGTGTGAGAATTTCAGAGTACTGCATACAAACAAAATTCTGCATCTGAAATAGAAATCCATTTTGCATCTGTATCCAAGAGAAACATGGCACGAACTCTGTGAAATGAAGCCCTGCTTATGGTCTTATCTTCATCTGGACTTTTTCATTGTTCTACAGTGCTTCATAGCTTGTGTTTATTTCCTTTAATACCTCTGAAAATACACACTGAGTCAATGTGAGATTGTCCAAGAGCAAATAACAAAGAAGATTTATTTCTAATCCTGAGAGATAGCCTGTACCAGCATGGAGTACTTGGACAGAAAATGAAACGTGACTTTTTCTTACCTCTCTGCCAGTGTTTGCTGTTCATTGATTCCAACATTAAAGAGCACTGGATACATGCGAAGCAGCTTTCCTTCTTTAATCTCCTGTGGTAGCAGCTCAAACATCTTTGCTGGAAGCTGGACCTCTATAATGTAATGCTCACTGGGAAAAATGAAAACAAGAATAAGGATGGGGTTCTTGATTGGTCTTCTTAAAATAATCTTCCTAAATTATAGAGAACGTGTGGACTTAAAAAATCCCTCCCTTTTTCCCTTAATTGAACCATAAAAAGGGATGATTCAGCTTGCTTGTTTTAAGAGCATAACCAAGCTATATGAAGAAAGGCAGGTATAACTGTATATAACTATAAACTAACTTCTTTACTGAAGTGAAAATAGGACTAAGGATGAAAGCAGCAAAAAAGTCCTCTGCTACCCAAATATCAATAAGAATACCTCAACTCTTAAAAATGCATCTTGCTGAGTTACAAAAACAACTTACTTCCAAAGTCACAACTTGATCTGGTATCCATTCTAAAAGTAATTTGAGCAAAAATGTTTCATAAAAACACAAAGTAAAACTTGCATTTTCTTCAATGGTTGGATTTTCTCCCTGGGGGTAGAACGCATCACCAACAACAAAATGGTCTCTGTGAAGATAATAACTGAATGCTCATCCACAAACGTGAATCCTGTTTTAGGAGAAGGGATATGATGTATAGCAGTTCTGGGCTTATATTTTTGTTCAGTCTGATGTCATGAAAAATGTACTGCTTTGGCTGCCAGGTCAAATTCTGATCACATGGAAGCCCCAAGTTGGATTCCACCTGCCTTTGAGAACTGGTGCCTGAACCCACAACAGAAACAGTGGGATAATGTTATCTTAGCTTTTCTTAGCTTTCTTTTCATTGTTAGAGCAACCAATCTAAATTAACAAAAAAAGAACAGACTAGAAGAAAACCCATTTGTTTCCAGGATCTGGTATTTTAGTCAGAGAGGGCTGACTGATAATGGAGGCTGAAATTTTCACTTTGAAATATGACACCAGCAATAAGGAGTGTTACAGCAACAGGACAGAAGGAAGATCTATCCTGCCTACAGAAGTCAGGCCAAGGAAGTCACTCAAGTTTTGTATGTAAATTTAAGATGGATAATCATGAAGTAAATAATCATGAAGTCCCTCCAACTCTCCAATCACATACTTGCTAAAGAATAAAAATGACCTCTGGAGAATTTGGGTAAGAAAAAGAAATAAAACCTTGAAGAAAAATGTCAGTTTCTGCAGTAGCTCTGACACCTTTAGCAAGCTTGAGGGATGACTGGCACCAGCTCAAACGTTTGGAAAAACAGATTCCACTTGGAAGAGCCAGTGATCATGTTTAAACTTTATTCTGCTGATATATCTGAGAAAAAAGTAAAATGGATGCAGTGCAGACCTGTGACTGCAATGTAATTGCATTCAGCAAGGGCAGCAACATCTGCCTCAGTACAGGCTAGAAATGGCATGCAATCTTTGAGCAAATGCCAGATGTTCCCCACTGAGAGGGAATATCAGTCCTGAATGGAGAATACATGTCTCAGGGAGGAGGGATGAAAACCGAAATAGTTCCGCTTCCCAGGTAGGTTTGTGTTTTGTTCAATTAATTCACATGTGAAAGAAACAGAGAGTTAGCAAAAAGGATACTAAAGAATGTGGTTCCCATGACCTCTGCATAGCAGTATTAATTCTTAGCCTGCCTGGGAGCCCTCCTGGCTGCTGTCAAGTACTACCAGAACATTCCTGTGATTGATGGAGTGCTTTGATGAGCTTGAGAAGAAAGTTTAGTCTAATTCAAAGAGCATGCGCTACAGAACCAAACTGCCACCAAATCACTGCATTGTTATATTTCACTACTCCCAAAATCACTACAAATCTCTGCATGTGAAAGAACATTGAGAAATAATGGTCTTTAGGTATGATAAATTAGTATGAGAACAATTTGAGACTTCTCCCCTTGCCTTTTTTATTTTTCAAAACACTTTTTGAAGTCTCAGAGATAATCCTTGGTAACTTTAAAAAGTCTGTTACCAATTGCACAATGAAAATAATGCGTTTCCAGTTGTGGAAAGAAAAGACCATAAAGCTGTGACAGAGCTGTCTAGAAAGTCCAGGAGTAGTACTGAAGTGGAGGCAAAAAAAGAAACAACTCAAAGTACTGGAAGACTGGAAGAAATCTGGAGGACTTGCTTGACTAAGTTTGCCAAAGATCTTACAGGTCTATGATTCTACTTAAAGAAAAAAATATATAACAGTAAATTTGATTGTCATATGCTTTCTCTCTTTCATGGCTAGATTCAGTGCAGAGCTATCAGGCAGGAGATGGATTAGCTGGGTACAACATTTTCCAATGAGATGGAAAAATCAGTACTAAATTTTTAACATTTAATGACCTTTCAGAAAAACAGAGTGGAGAAAGTAAGCATGTGTTTTAAGAGACTAACTAATATATCTTCATCTATTTAAGAACAAACTGTATAAACTTAGGTCTTAAATATTTAAATGTATAAGATTTGCCTAAACAGGACTGCTTAAAAATATCCCTCTATAACTTTCTTTGCATTATTCTCTAATATTTGTTATCATCACATATGAAGACAGACGAACACTTGTAATACTGGTAGAATGCTTCTAAAGGGTGCCCTCCACATGGCTGGGGGTCATGGATCATGCAGCTGCTTTGAGTTGGCTGAAATTGCACACCTTTAACTCATTGCAGTAAACTCTAAACAAGTAATTTACATGGATGTTGCTTTGTAAAACAAAAAAAATGCACACATGGTCAGTCACAGCAACTCAGCTTGGAGGTTCTTTACCCAGCTCCTCTTTCAGATGAATGCAATGTTCTAGATCACTTCACAGTGTGGCTTTAAGTACTAGTCCAGTCTTGGGCTTTGTTGATAACACAGTGTAAGAGACTGTGATACCTCAAAGTTCATGTGCACAATCATAGAATGGTTTGGGTTGGAAGGGACCTTAAAGATCATCTAAACTCAACTCCTCTGCCACGGGCAGGAATACCTTTCACTAGACCATATTGCTCAGAGCCCCATCCAACCAGGTCATGAACACTTCCAGGGATGAGGCACCAACAACTTCATAGTGCAATCTGTTTCAGTCCCTCACCACCCTCAGAGCAAAGAATTTCCTCCTAACATCTAATCTGAATTCCCCCTCTTTTACTTTGAATCCATTCCCCCTTGTCCTGTCTCTCCATGTCCTTGTAAAAAGTCCCTCTCCAGCTCTCTTGTAACCCCATTTGGTACTGGAAAATGCTGTAAGGTCTCCCTGGAGTGTTGTCTTCTCCAAGCTGAACAGTCCCAAGTCTCTCAGCCTGTCTCCATGAGAAATGCTCCAGCCCTCTGATCATCTTTAAGCCCATCTTCATTAAGACCTCCAATTGGTCCACATCCTTTTATGTGGGGTCCCAGAGCTGCATGCAGTACTGCAGGTGGGGTCTCATGACA
This sequence comes from Geospiza fortis, assembly GCF_000277835.1. NCBI lineage: Eukaryota > Metazoa > Chordata > Aves > Passeriformes > Thraupidae > Geospiza > Geospiza fortis. Next base: position 1,040,253 of record NW_005054453.1, read on the forward strand.
GTGGGATAGAGAGGGAAAGGCATCTCCCTTGACCTGCTAGTCATACTGTGATGCAGCTCAGGACACTGCTTTCTGAGCTGCATTCTAATAAATGAACCCACCTAGCTGATCTAGGAAAGCCAATAGACAACGCTTCTGGACGTCAGCAAAGCTTTTGATCCAGCCTGTCACAGCGTACGTCTGGACACAATGTCCAGCACACAGCTGGATAACCGTGCTATGGGATGGGTGAGCAGCTGGCTTACGGGTCAGGAACAAAGGGTTACAGGGAACGGGGTGACATAGGAATGGTGTCCAGTCACTAGTGGGGTTCTGCCGGCTCCCTCCTTGGCCCTGTGCTCTTCAACATCTTTGTTAATGACCTGGATGCAGGACTCAAAGGAATGCTAAGTAAGTTTGCTGATGATAGTAAACTGGGAGGAGTTGTCAACTCCCTTGAGGTCAGAGAAGCCCTCCAGAGACCTCAACAAATTAGAGAGATGGGCAATCATCAGCTGTAGACAGTTCAGCAGACGAGAGGCTGGAGAGCAGCGCTGTGCAAAGGGCCCTGGGGGGCCTGGTCGATGCAAAGCCGAATGTGAGTCAGCAGTGCCCTGGCAGCCAGGAGGGCAACTGTGTCCTGGGGGGCATCAGGCACAGCATGGCCAGCTGGGCAAGGGAGGGGATTGTCCTGCTCTGCTCTGCACCGGGGCAGCCTCACCCTGAGTGCTGGGGGCACTTGGGGTGCCACAATATAAAAAAGACATGGAGCCATTAGAGAGGGCCCAAAGGAGGGCCACGAGCATGGTGAAGGGCCTTGAGGGGAAGCTGTGTGAGGAGTGGCTGAGGTCACTTGGTCTGCTCAGCCTGGAGAGGAGGAGACTGAGGGGAGACCTCACTGCGGTTGCACCTTCATCAGGAGGGGAAGCGGCAGGGCAGGCACTGATCTCTTCTCTCAAGTGAGCAGTGGCAGGACTTGAGGAAACAGCCTGAAGCTGTGTCAGGGGAGGTTTAGGTTGGATGTCAGGAATAGGTTCTTCACCCAGAGAGAGGCTGAGCAGGTTGAACTGGCTCCCCTGGGAAGTGTCACAGCACCAAGCCTTACAGAGTCCAAGAAGCGTTTGAACTCTCAAGCACAGGGTGTGATTCTTGGGAAGCCCTGTGCAAGGCCAGGAGTTGGACTTGATGATGCATATGGGTCCCTTCTAACTCAAAATATTCTGTGATTCTGTAAAGAATGTTTAAAAAGTGCATATTTTGGCCTCTAATAAAAGAATGTGAGCTCCTGAACAGAATTTCACCTCTGGGTGGCTGGTGTCTACTACCCACACCAGAAGATCAGCGCACTGCTAGACAGTGCCACACACTTTGGATTGATTTTGTTTGTGCACACAGAATATCAGATTTAAGCACTTTCCTAGAAAAAACAATTACAAGTGAATATGCTGACTCTTCAAGATAAGAATTTGTAGTTTGATTTTCTGTCTTGCATTTCTACAGTCTTTTACTCTCATTTATTGAGCCATACCATATAACAACCAAAATAAAAATGGAGGGTTTCTAAAAAATATATTAGAAAATACCAAATTTTCACCTTTTCATCTTTTCTTTTTATGGTTGACTTCCAATGCTGTTTGATAGGATAAACCTTATAGATTTTATTTTTTTCTGATACCAATCCCATCCACTGAATATCTGCCAGTAAGTACAGTACAGCAATCACGGGCTGTAGCTCTTCTTCCCAAACACTGACTGCTCCATCAATCCAGAATGCCTGAGGCAGCTGAAAGCTCCAGTCCCCTTCAAATCCAGGACCTCTTGCTGTGACAGCTCAGGTACCACAGTAATGGCAGCAAGCCAGCAAATGTAATGCTGCATTTTTCAGGACTTTTGACTGCTGTGATTTACAAAGGATGCATTTCTTCTGTTTGATCCACACATCATAATTACTCTTAATTATTCCCAATGTATTGCCTACCATACACCAGCCTTCCTGTTATTTATTTCAATCCCTTCTCAGAAAGCCCATACGATGAGAGTGAATCATCTAGAATAATTAAGTAAATCAGTGCTGAAAGCCCCCTTCAGAGGAAACATCTATCTTCTAACAGTTGCTGCTTTTAGCTGAATTTAATTTACAGTCATCTTAAGAGCAATGATACTATTAAGGAAGTGATTTTTGCAAAATAAAAGTATTAGGAGCTTCAGACTAGAATAATAATAAAGATGAAAAATCCATTCCAATCTTGTTAACCCTCAAATAGCCAAAATTAATGGAGTATTGCAGTTTATGTCCTGATATTCAGCAGTACTTACATGAGATTCATAAACGATAAGTGATTTTGTGCAAGGATTTCTGAGACTGTGTATGTCCTGTGTGATTTTCAGCAGCTAAAAAAGGCTTCCATTTTTAAAAGTGACTACTAAGTTTTTAATACTAAGTGGCATCTGAGTTTTTTGGTTTCCATCTTAAAAACAATCAAGGCCTAACTCTTGGAATTGCAATTTCATTTCTCATGCTGAAATACAAATTCAGGACATTCAAAACCAAAGTTTCTCAGTTAGAGACCACATTTGTAAATAATGGCCTTGTCACCAGTCCAGGATTCAGTATCTGTGTGTGAATAATGCACCAGCAGCTCTGCACAACACAGACATTGTTCAGATTAATTTGTATTAGTAACTTTTAGCTTTTTATCAGGAGAGTAACCCAGAGCTTACTGGTTTTTAGAATCCCTACTACCTCACCTTCTAAAAAGTAAAACAATGCACTTTCAATAAAACAGAATTCAGCAACAATAAAACCATTAGATGGGTTTCATGGACTACAGATTAAAACTGTAGCTTAGTTTCCTGGGCTCCAAGAAACAAAGTTCTTACCGCCTTCCAGTTATAATAGGCAAAAAATCCTCTGACTTGGCTTCAATTACTTTAAACATTACTTTCTGCAAATCTGAAATGCCCACAGCCATGTCTTCTAGCATCCCCGCTTCTTCACCTGCATGAAAAGATTAGAGAGACTATTAACAGAGTTGGCAGATCGGTCACTGTATGGGTTAGAGTAAAGCAATATATTTTCCAGTCTGTGCATCTCAAAACCACAGTTCTAAATCCACATTACAGTAACCTACATAAAACCAGACTAATTTCTTGAACTGCTGACAATTCTGTGGCCTAAATGGTAACCATGAGTATTAAGCAATTCTGAAAATCAGCCTGCTCTATATAGGCATAAAATAACCTCAGAAAAGCCATTTCTGTCTATTCTGAAAGTTTTTAAAAGGCTTTCCT
>NW_005054453.1:1043539-1049603 GCF_000277835.1 Geospiza fortis
ACAAGCATCATGGAGAAGACAGCTATCTCCAAATGAACAACTGCATTAAAAAGCTGCACAAATGCTAAATTCCTCTACTTTAGTCAAAATCTCTGATTCAGGGAATGATTCAAATAGATCTAGTTCAAAGTCTGAAACATAAGGCAATTTCTCCCTCCAAATTTCCTTTTTAATACATATCAATTAATGGCATCTGCAACAAACTATGGAACTGTTTTCAGGCTATCAGCACTGGTGATCAGGGCTGAGGCTGATAAAAGCAGTAAGTGTTTCAATCTTCTGTTTGGATTAGTTTTGTAAACCTGGTATTTTGGGTCAGGTCTGCATGGAACAATTAGCAGGCCGTGCTCTCTGAGGAGCTCAGAATGAAACAGATTAATAATTTTTGCTGCAAAATTAACACCACAGTATCAATGACTTCAGCTGTGCTATTATGTGCAAGTCTACTGTCTTGTAAGGACAATATTTGATTCACCAAGCCAAATTACTGGAAACAGAGTAGAGGTTAAAATAAGAGCTTCCTGGGTAACTTCTGGGCAGGGTACATAAGGAACTTTGTCCAAGAGCAATACTTACTATATGTACTAAGGAGTCCTTCATACTGCACGAGCAATCCAACAGTATGAAGCTGTTGTAAAAATCCTTGATCATGTAAACCTGTGTGCAATTTGATTACAAAACCACAGACCAGTCCAGCGAGCTGTAAAGATAATTAAAACACGTGCAACTAAGAGTACTGTTACAAGACAAATAGTTAAAATGAGGCTTGCTATCATTATACACAACAGAGGTAACACCTACATATTTGAGAAATCAGCACAGGCATTTCTGTTTAGTGACTATGATTTCATAATAATGTCTTTTGATGGGTTTTTTTGGGGTGTAGAAAGTAGTGAAATATTCTGTTAATTTATATTAGATAAGCCTAATTTGTTTTGTATCATTGTGTGTTATTTACACTGACATAAATAAGACCAGAACCTCACTTGTCAGGCTTCAAACATGTAAGACTGTGAATTATGATGTGAATTATGTGAATTAAACATGTGAATTATGATGGATTTAAAAGTGGTTCAACATCTAATCCAACTGAATCTCCTTGGCAGTTGCAACATACAACTTAAGAGAGAAATTAAGTGAAATATTTAGAAAAAAATCTATCTGAAAAAAACATTATATACAGGAGAAGACATGAAGAGCTTCAGTTATTTGCCAAGGAAAGACAGTTGTAAGGAAAGACATGCTAATAGTATTTAAACACTTAAAATACTGCTACAAACTGAAAACAAATCATCTCCTCTCTATTTCCAAGGTGACCAGGAGAAAAGATCTCCCTAGCTTGGATGCTGCCTAGCCAGTACCCTGTGAGGCCACATCTAGAGTGCTGTGTTCAGTTCTGGGCTCATTGGGACAAGAAAGACAAGGAGCTACTGGAGAGAGTCCAGAGAAGGAACACAAAGGTGATTTGGGTCTGGAGCATCTCTCTTATGAAGAGAGACTGCAGGAGCTGGGCCTGTTCAGTCTGGAGAAGACTGAAGGGGATCTCATTAATGCACATAAACACCTCAAAGGTGAGGGCTAGGAGGAAGTGTCAGATTCTTTTCAATGGTCCCTAGCAACAGGATGAGGAGCAAAGGCCATAAACTAAAACATAGGACATTCCACCTGAACATGAGGAACAACTTCTTTACACTGAGGGTGGCAGAGCACTGGAACAGGCTGACCAAGAAGAATTTGGAGTCCCCCTCTCTGAATACATTCCAACCCCACCTGGGTGTGTTCCTGTGTCACTTGCTCTAGGTGAGCCTGCCTTGGCAGGGGGGGTTGGATTGGATGATCGCCAGAGGTCCCTTAACCCTACCTATAGTGTGATTCTGTGATTATGAATATCAGCAGGATATGTTCAAAGCTAGACTTGAGAACTATATAATCTAGGAAGTCTAAAAATAGATTTCTGGATATTTCTTTGTGCAAAGGCAGGTTTAGGCAACTTTTCCAGTCCACTGCAGACCTGCTTCTCTGACTCAGTGATAGAAGTACCATGGATTTCTGCTTACTATTTAGTTTCTTACCACATTGTAAATTATTTAGGTGAATATCATGGAAAATAAATGAAAAAGTTGTATCAAATTGTAAGGACAAAAACCAAAAAAACAACAAGAAAGAAAACCACAAACACTGGCATGAACAGTATGCTTACAATCACAGCAACAGAAGGAAGTAAGTGACACAAGACAACCTACTGCTGAGCTAAAGACGATGTCTCTTCTCAGGGTCAGCATCAAACACTGGGGCAAACCACAGGCAAGTTCCTGGAGCAGGACGAACGCCATGGACTGCTTGGCCCTGGTCACCACCTCTCCCATGCAGTCCTTCAGTGTAAGCACCAGCGGGTACAGCTGTTCATACCAGTCACCTAGAACAGAACAGGTCATCTGTTCCAAAGTGGAAAACTTCCAGTGAAAAACCCTTTTCCACTGCGAAGGATGGCAGCAGCAGCTGGGTAGCTCACCCTTCCCTTTAAAACAACCCTTGCAGCTCTCCCCAGACCATTGTGGGACCACAAATGCCACTGGAGAACATACTTATAAATAGGATTCCATCTTACCACTGGGAATGGGGTTAAATCCCTGGCCTGAATCCAAATGCACTCTGAAACAATGGCCTTTTCTAACAGTCCCAGCATCTCTGTAAAACTTGTATTTAAGTGTCACAAATGGAGTATACAGGGAAACACATAAAAGCACACAAAGATTAATACAGTGGCGATGGAGTCTCCTTTCAGGACCTAAAACTGGCTATGTAAGAAATGAAAGAGCATCAAAAATGCAAAACCAGAGAGAATAACCAGATTTTTAAGAAAAAGTGTGTGCTGGAGAGCAAAACACAATAACAAATTGGTATCTGGAAGGGTATCACCTACTTAATCTACAGGCTGGAAATATAATAAGCTTCAGATCATATTCCTTTTTTTTTAGCTTCTCTCTATGTTGTTCTCTTTAAATATTTAGAGATTTTGAACTCATTTTAGCTATTTCTATCAGAGAGATGTAGACTATTTTGAAACATGTTTTTCTCTGTAAAAATACATGCTAGGCATATTAAAAAAAACCTTGTGAAATGCTTGAAAAATGTGATTCCTTAATACATTACAAATGAAACAGTGATAACTAGGAATGGAGGAGAATTGGAACACCTTACACAAACTTGCCCAATAATCCCACCTACTCCTGAATTTTACAGGATTTAATAAAATCAGACCTGCCCTGTAGTTGCATACGGCTTTGCCTACCCCTAAGTTGAGCAAATAAGAAAAACAAACAAATAAATCCCCCTCCTTCAGAATCTACATCTCAGTTTGATCGTACAGCTTGAAATGAGGGAAATCAACACTCTAGAAGAATCTATATAAAAGTTGGGAATGCAACTGACAATGCAACAGTCTGTAATCGGCTCACATTTTCTGTAGATTAGTGTAATTAAGAATCAATGATAATTAAAATCTGTTGTAATGAGGTGCAAGACAGCATGTAGTTTCAGGTAACATTTTGAGTCAGGCCAGTAAAACCTCGCTAGTACTGAGGAGGTTCTTTAGGCAGGAATACAGTTGCCTGTTGCCAGTCAGTTTGGCTGAGCTCCAGAAAAACACATAAATTAATAAAACCGTAGCCGAGATGACTGGAGAGAACTTTGAAAGCTGGGAGAAGTTAGAGAAAGTAAGGAGCAGGAAAGGGGAACAAGGACAAAGCAGGCACAGAAAACAAGACGAGCTTTTTATTATCTTTGTGGTCAGACAACATGAGTTTTAACACAGGCATACATATTTAACCATGAGTAATACAGACTGAGGAAGCATTCCCTGGAAAAAAGCAGTTCTGAAGTGAGTGTCATCCTGAAAAAACAGATGATAAGCCACCCCCAGGTACAAGCTCCAGGTGATTTTATACATGTCATTGACTAACAGTGATGACACACTGTGTGCCAAAGTCTGGTGTACATGTTTTAGAGAGACTGCTGGAAAACTGGAGAGCTTGCAGTGCAGAGCTACCAAGATTTAATCTCCTTAAGCTGATGAAAAAGACTGAGCAGCAACTCGATTTCCCCTCTTCGTGAGGAGAAAATAGCAAGAACTAACCGTGGTGTTTATTCCAGGGAATAAAAGCAAAAGAACAAGCAGAGGCTGCTGCAAAACACAGACGAGTTTAGAAATAAGGCAGACAAAAAAGTGTAACACACTGGAAGTCAGTGTTGACAGATCAGGCAATCTAAACTCTCAAGTCAAACTACAATCCTTTATTAATTTAAGCAATATACATATGCCAATAAAAGCAACAGCAGCAAAGTAAGCTGGAAATATGTAATGCTCTATGAACCAATAAGCAGGGCTGTATGTGGTAAGACTACAGTTTGTTGGCTGCTCCTTACTTGAGCAAATAATGAAAAAGATTATACTTGGCCATTTCAAAATAGACTTAAAGGTACAGCAGATATCTGTTCCTTTTCCATGGGAAAGGAGAGCTGGATATACAGCCAAGGATGTGGCACATACTCTGATAGCCAGGGCAGAAAAAGCAGAATTTCAAGAACTAACTACACTTCTTGAACCTGCTGTTACAATTTCAGGTTACGTGGATAGGGCTGAAGAGCATTTCTGACAGCCTTTTTCATAAAAGAAGAGCATGTGTACAAACAGGAGAAGGGGGAATGGATTCAAACTGAAAGAGCGTAGGATTACATTGGATATTAGGACAAAATTCTTCACAGTGAGTGTGATGAGGGGGTGGCACAGGTTGCCCAGAGCAGCTGTGGATGCCCCATCCCTGGCAGTGCTCAAGGCCAGGCTGACTGGGGCTTTGAGCAACCAGGTCTAGTGGAAGGTGCCCCTGCCCAACCGCTGCAGATGGGTTGGAATGAGATGCCCTTTAAGATCCCTTCCAACCCAGACCATTCTTTAAATTTATGAATAGAGGGGGTCACATACTGGCCACAAATCACAGAATACTTAGATCTGTTTTTACTGAGCTGCCAGTTAACCAGTCCACCCGCACTGTGGATTTCTGTTTCTTCAGGAACATAACTTTGTATTTCTCCTTGAATGTAGGATGAACTGCATCCTATTATTTCAGTGCTTCATCAGGATCCATTCTAATCCTGCTCCCACAGTGCTTAAAGCCTCTCCCAGGTTTAAGCACCTGCAAATTTTATATGCTTCATCCATATTTCATAAGGCAAGTCGGTAATAAAAATATTAAATAATACTGGACCCAGAACAAATCTAAGTGGATTCTTCTTCATGCAGCCTTCTAGGTTGGCAGTAAACAACTGATAACCACCTTCTATTATGATTTTCCAAATATGCACATACTTTGTGGTAGCTTCAAGATAATTTTCTCACAGCATTTTTTGAGGGGAGACTACATGTTTGGAATACTAATACTAATATTATTAACTTACTAACATAAGCAGTTTTTGTCTGTAATAGTTGCATTTAAAAGGAATTCAAAGGATTTTAAATTCTCAAGGTCATTTTTTTGTTAAAGAACATTCATACTAAATTTATTAAAAATAAATCCTGCTGAGTACTTAATGTCCCAACGAATACTGAGCCCTACTTACATATGTATTTGGTTTTTTGGTAAACAATAAAAATTCTAAGTTTGCAGAAAACCTTACCCTAGCAACTGAGAAGATATAAATTATTAGAGAATCTAGAGTTGCACATGTCACTAGTAAAGAGGACAACCTTTGTGGATTAAGTTTTCCAAAACAATCTTCTGCTCCTTGCTCACACTGAAACTTCTCAATCTCAGTTAATAAGGATGTCCAGTCCCCAGAAGGTGGAGCTAGATGGCAAATCTGACAGGGACTGCATTGTTTCTTGAAAAAAAAGAATGTTCATGAATGGACAAGTATATTCTCATGCTTATGCTTTATTTAAAATCAAAATAAGAGGTCTATCAGAGACTGAGATCTTGGAAAAGCCAACTCTAGGAAGAAAAAAAGGTGCCTAATTTTTGCTCTGTTAAATTTCACTGTGTCACTTGTAATGCAGGATGTCCTGCTG
>NW_005054453.1:1049644-1057806 GCF_000277835.1 Geospiza fortis
TGGTCCAAAAATCCAGCAGTAACACCTGCTTCTATGTAAGTACTGCAGCTTGTAAGTTGTTCCTTGAAACTGAGAAGGACTGTGAAACTGAAGTCTATGAAACAAACAAACAAAAATTATATTTCGAAGTGTACAAGTAAATTCACTAGGTTATGGAAAAAGAGACTGTCTTGTATGCAAGGCATAAATATATAATACTAATGCAATTCATAAATAGACATTATTTGTAAAGGGAGCTGACATGTCTGAAATAGAGTTCTCTTAGAGTGACTCTGTAGAATCACTTTGTATACATTTTAGAATATTATATATTTCAGAATACCTTTGTAGAATCACTTCAGGAAAGGAATAATACAAATTATTGCTTTTAACACATTCATGGACTCACATACTGAGTCTTCAGATCTCAACTTTCTTTTAAATTAAAATCGCAGTGGAAAATTGTTTGAAAAAGGGTGAAGAATTAACTGAATGAGTGACCATCTGAAAAAAAGAGATTAGGAGCAAGAACAGAAGCAACAAGGAGACTCCAGGATGACTGTCAGGTTGCTAAAATGACATGGGCAGCCTGTCAGTTTGGAACACTTAGCATCCAGCAGAACTGTCAGAGTCTCCTGATAAAGCAAAGAAACTCAGTACAAAAATAGAGCCAGTCAGCCACGGGAAACAAAAACAAGGCATAAAAACCAAACATGTTAAATTAAAGAATGAAAGGATGAAACTAAAAAGACACTACCACCGCTACGCAGTTAGAATGAGCTTAAAACAAAAGTGAATGTTCCACAAAGCACAATATTCCATGTCCATTGCCAAGAGAGTGGTGGCAGCTCAGTCTGTGACAGGATTTGCCCTTTGGTTACTGGAAAATGCCCTTCAGTCCCATGTTCCTGTAACCAACAGGCCTGTACAGGCAAATGACCTGCTTAGCACCCAGCTAGTCAGTTCTGTATGCTCATATCCAAGTTGCAATGTGTCAAACCACATGTTAAATTTGACAAAGTTTGGCAGAAAAGCAAGCTTCTGGTCTTTTCAAAGTCAGGCCCACTGAAATGCTTATTAAAATATGCTGGTAACCAAAAAGGATGCTTCAGCATAGTACTCCTATCTCCTTTAGCCCTAGCAACAGATTAAAAAAGCCAATTTTGTCACTGCTATTTGTACCACCTAAAATCCATAAATGGCTTTAAGTCACTTCAAAACTTAAATGGTATGAAGTTAAAAAACCAAACCTTAAATAAAAAGCAGAAGAATGCATAATGTTGTGCTCTTAAAGCAAAGGAGGGCACTACAGACATATACATGTACGATATATAAATATAAATGTGACATAACAGCAGATACCTATGAGGTAACCTTTCACTTAAATTAATCACTCACTACCTGATCATAAAAATATTCCATGACAGAATTGAAATAATAGAGGTAAAAGAACATAAATGAGTTGTCTTTATATCACAAAGTGAACATTGGACAAACTCTGTTTCAATGAAAAAGGCAGGCAAATCAAACCAACCAATCAACACAGAGCAGGAGTAAATCCCTAAAATCAGCATGAAATAATTAATGCAGAATTTGATTTTACTTACTTAGGAAAGGAACAGTCTTTTAAATAATGTTTCTTTAAAGGGAGGTGTAAAAAGACAAAAGATTTCACATATTCAACTTTGCACCATAAAAAGGTCAGTGCCTTATTTCTTTATTTTGCCACGCATCTCTTGGAGCTCAGTGGAACTCCAGCTGAGGGCTAAGCTCTTTGAAAAAGGAGGAGGCTTTGTACTCATAATGCTGCAGCAGTTCTCGCAGGAACAATAAAAACCTGAGTAAGTTTTCCTGGTATTCCTGCACTTTAAGGTAGCAGTTTACTTTGCACAGTTTGGGTGTCCAGAAATTTTGAATTCTTGGGATTTATTATTCCATTGCAATCATCCAAGATTTTCTAGACTGTCACATGGATTAATAGTTAAACCCAAAACCATCCAATAATACATACATGAGTATCTCAGCATGCTTAGTCACAGAGAAAACAGAAAGAGAAGACAAAGGTAATAAAAGACAAAGCTAAGAAAATCTAATACACTTCAAACGTAGGAAGGTTCTGTGAATGCTGTGCAACTAAATATTCTTGTGTCTTGTTTTAGTTTGTTGATTCAGTTAAATAGTCTTTCCCTTACATATTTTTCAGCTTCTGTTTTTAGCCAAAGTACTTAGAGAAAGTATTGCTGAAGGGAATTGTCTTGTATTGCTGGGCTACATTAACCCAGATAAGGATCCTGTCAAAAAGAAAAGGATGACACAGAAGTGAGAGGGGAAAAGGGGAAAAAAAGGCATAAGTAAAACTCATGTAAAGACAAGCTTAAAAGAAAAGGAAGGAAAAATGTGAGGAAGAGGAAGGGAAGAGAAAGCTTTTCACATGTGACTGCTCTAAATAAATTATGACTGCTACTCAAGGCCACAGACCACAGAAAAATTTTTCATCTTCATGACTAAACAATATTTTATAATAAAAGCTTTTCTGAAGATGCAAATAAAACTAGAACACGGCTTTATTTCCCACTAGAACATGGCTTTATTTCTCACTTCTACCAGCACTGCATTAGAAGGGATGCAATGAAAGGATGCAGTGCCCACCCCCAGGGCAATGAAAGTCAGAAATTTTGAATCTAAACTTATATAGTCCCCAACAGGTATGAGATAATACAAGAAAAATTAACCCACATATGTCTGTAGCAATGTGAGTATGAACAAAGGTTTCCTCTAATTCCGTTGGAATTGTGGCAATGTTCCCAGGTGCTCTTTGCAAACCTATGCTGAAGGTTACCAAAGGCCAGCTCACAGAGCTTATGGTTCCATAATTCACTTAAAGGCAAAATCCAGGTGCAATCACACTGGCAACTCAAATTGTTTGTGATAATAGATGGATCCTGTATATATCAAATTAGGAGTTCTCACCCAGAGCCAGCAAAGGAATAGCTGGGTGGGAGCTCTGATGGGATGGTACAAGAAGCAGATAGAAACAACAGCCACCTTCTGCAGCCAAACACGGGCATCTGTCAGGGGCTGTGGAAGCACAAGAGCAAACTGCTGTGTTTCACTGGCACCTCCAATGCTGCAGGACAGGCTTTCACATTCCAACTCTCGTGGAAAATAAAAAGGCAAAAGTAAAAAGAATTTAATGTTGTCACATATTTCTCCAAGGCAAACCAGACTAGAGTCAGAAGAACAACAAAAAAACCCCCTTTCCTTAAAAATCCTTCCACTCTTCCTGATTTATCCTGCAGAGGATTCATAATCCTGCAACTGATGAAACCATAGCATGTTACCTTGGTAACTGTAACTCAAATTCAGTCTTTAGAATACACTCAAAGGTCAGACTGCACGAAAAGTTAAGGCTAAGGAAGGTATAATTCACATTGAAAGGCAGAGTACAGGAAAAAAAAAAACTGCTCCAATATTTCCAATTACAAAGATTCCAAACAACAAATATAAACATGTTTGAAAAATAAAAGAGTAAGATCACACAATGCCATAGTCACTGAGACTGTAAATATAAACCTACTTTAGGAAACTCTGAATATATGTTACAACAACATCTAAATTTATATGAAGATGCTATTGCATCAAAATATTGTCATAATATTTTCTATAATCTAAAATGAACAGATGTGCATTCTTTGAAAGGTTTTTCATTGCTATATGCTACAAAAAACCAGTCAGGTTCACTAAATAAGCAAAAATTTCATCCCATACTTCAAGGCATATTTGTTATTATTTTGTTCAAAACTCTGCATTCTTTTTTCTTACAAAAGCAGCCCAATTTCTCTGAGGATTAGCTAAAGCAGTTTCAGACTCAAAGATCAATCTGTGCCCATATATTTGCAGTATTAATGAAATACATTATGCTCAAATATGCTCAAATTATGTAAAATATAGAAGCAAGATGTGGCAAGCTTTTCATTTATGTCAGGTTTGTGAATTTTAAGTAGTGCAAAAGTCTGTTATTTTAGAAATGTATCTATGGGCGTACACAGTGTGATTTTGTATCTAGGAAAATGCTGTGAACCACAATCAGGCTTCAAGTTTAATATGAAGCAGAATTAAAGCCAAATTTGTAACTGTAAACTTGGAATCTCAACCTGTGTGGTTGCTTTACAGCGCACCCTTAGGGTTTCATGTTAAATTTCAGAGAGGGAGATGCAGAGAAAAACAAACATCTAAACCCACACTCTCATAGAGAAGTCAAGCATGAAAAATTTTGGCCCCAAAGTTTGGAAAATCATTAGGGAACCAACTCTGGCACACACCTGGACAGCTCTTCGGAAAGCTCCATCTTTCAAGTTAGTCCAATAAAAGAAAGCAATTTTAAAACATCTTCATCTCTATATGACCTTGAAAGTCCTATAAACTGTCCAAGGCATTCCTAAAAGGATGTCCTACTCAAAAAGAACATGAAAACACAGCAGTTTGCCGCACAAATCTCTGCAGTTCTCATGTGAGGGAGGGTTACAGAACTTTCAGGACAGCTCAACAAAAGCACTGCTCTCACTGAAGGACACCTGTACTTATTCAAGAGAAATAGGGATGGCTCTGAAATGAAGAATAAAGGAAGAATTTATTCCAGGATCATAGCAGCTGGATATTTTTTGTGTCCTTGACCCACCAGCTCCAGAAGACAACTTCTCAGCTGGATGAAACTCATCTAAAATTTTCTAACTATCACTATTATCATTACTGCTAAGCAAGAGCTCCCTTTCATTCTACTTGATGGCTGCTTATTACAGTACTTTAAATGATGCAACTTTCCTTTTTCCTTTTTTTTTTATTTTTGCTTGTGACCTAAAAGCTGTAGCCAATATTTCATTTGCCTGTGCTGGTTAAATCCATAACAAGGCGTATAGCAGAGGAGATACCAGGGGGCTGAAGAGAGCGAAAGTGTAAATGTTCATGCTGGCATGAACTAGGCACATCAGAAAGCATTCCAAAATAATTATCCTAATTCGTACCTTTTTTTTTCCAGATAGAGGAAGGAGGTCTGGAAATGAGAGCTTTTGTTGCACAACTATGGAATACAGACAAAGCCCACAACATGTATGTCAATGCATACAGACACAAAGGCACTGCAGTCACTTGGGGGAAAGCTTGGGACAAAGTGTACTACTACCACTTCACCTGCAAAACATTTCTACAAGACATACTGTGTCTACTGGACATTTCTGCAAGACATACTGGACTTCCAACAAGGAAAGCTTGTTAGCCCCATGGGGAAGAGAAGGGAGTTAGGAACAAGAACAATATTCGGTTTTTCTCTTTTAATCACAATGAATATGCTTGGGTTCACCATCTAAGGATTCTTCCAAGTTCAAAACTACACCTACCTAGCTGTTAAGTATTTGTACCTTCTCTGAGGAAGGCAGGAAAGGTGTAGAAAGCTGTGTTGATATTTTTCACCTGCAAGCCTTCACTGGAGAGCAGAGATTATATCACCTTCCTCTCTAACATTACATGCCTAGTAGACAGAAAATAGAGAATCAAACAGATAAGGAATAAGTTGCTCTCTGAACTAATCATACAAAATCAAGTCAACACATCTTGCACTGAAAACAAGGATGCCAGGACTTCAGCATAAACCTCTCACACTGGTAAAATGCAGACGTTACAGTTGCATTAAAAATCAATACTACAACCAGAACTCACCGATCTCACCAGTACTACACAAATGACATAAAACTTAAAAAGTAATTTTAATTCTTGTTATGTAAGAAAGAAATTACAAGTGAGTACTGATAACTTTAAAACTCTTTATATAAAATGACGTAATTAAATTCTGTGGAGAACATGTAAGGGAAGATACAGGATAAAATGCACAAGGAAAAAAAAGAAAGTTGAAACTATACAAAACTCCATAAAATAAAGTAGTTGTGTTGGTTTGTTGTTTTCTATGGGGAGTTGTTTTATTTAGCTGAAGAGTGGCACAAAGGTTGGCTCGGATGTCCTTGCATTAGGACTACCACCACTACCACTAAGGATCTCTTTCATTTATTGCAACATGCTTTCAGACTGGAAAGTCTCATTAGACTTATTAAGCAGATATAATCCACGCATCAAGAATGCAAACATGAATCATAAGAGAAGATCAGAGGAAGGTCAGAAGATGAGAAGAAGATCAGAAGGTGACAAGGACCCACCATGGACAAAATTTTCTTTACATCATCCCACTGAATTATTCCACTTGACCTTTTGACACAGGCTGACAGGTATATCCAGGTAAACATGAATTTTATCAAATCAGAAAATAAAAATCAGTATATCACCTCAGAAAAGTGGAAGCATTTGCAGGAGAATGACACTGATACAGAATGTTCACCTTCCTTACAAGTTTTCTATAGGGTAAGACACAGTCCAATTCTTTTTTTCCTCAAAATACTACACGCAAGTAAAATCTAAAGTAAATTAAATTACATCAGCCTACAAAAAGAAAACACTATGGTTTCAAAAGGTTTACACTCTAGCACAAACAATTGAGCATGGCAAGCAGTCTGAGCACACATTAAAGCTGTACTTTGATAAATAACCTCCCACAAATGTGTAAACCTTGCTATTAGCACTCTCATCAAGGATACTATGGAGTCTTGTCTAGATGACTTTTCTGTAGCTGTGCAAATTTTTATTTACTCTTGTCAACGATTAAAAAATAAAAAATTGGGGGGGGTTGCTTACCACCTGTGTGCAACACCTTGCAATCTTCTGCTGAAGGCTCATTTTCACCCTCTTTAATGTTGGTCATGTTGTCTTTTTCAAGCAGTCTGTCCACCATGGCAATAAGGCAGTTCAAACTCTTTGCCACGTTGGCCCACACCCTGTCCTGAAAAGACCAGAATTATCACTGCATGTTACTGAAGGAAAAAAAAAGGGACAATAGTAAGTTATCAATGATGTCAGCATATGACTGTTCCTCTCATCCTTCAGCCTATTACCAGCCTGAGCCTTTTTCATGGAGATTTTCTTGCAGTATAAATGAACCCAAACTTTTATGGTTTTAGACACTGGAGAACAAGTGCTTCAAACTCGACATAATGCAGACAAAGTTTCAGGTCTAATAGCAAGGAACTGAGCAGCTTGTCTATTTAAATGATATCTTAAGAGTATAGACACACTCAAAGCTTGACAAATGAAACCTTGTGTGGGCCAGTTTTGTCACAGTATTTAATAACCTCTTTTTGATAATTTAACATGTGTTTTATCACATCAGTTACTCTGCGGAAGTAAATGTTAATTCAAGGACCAGAATGAGAAACTTGCTGTCATGGCATATTTATTAGCTAACACCACTTCAGTTTTGTTCCTCACCTCTCACATAAACTGCAACCATCACACTTAACTGAGTTTATAATAGGAGAATTAGGGAAGTAATAGAGTGGTAGAAAAAATTCTGTACAAGCAGAGAAGAAAAGAAGTAATGTGGAGGATAAGAAAGAGTTGTTATGGATCAGAGGTATAGGGAGGGTCCTTGAGGTGCTGGATGCTGCAGAAATCAAAGCTTTTGCACCTACTTTTGCAGCACTGAATAAGAAGGAAAAAACCAAGCCATACAATTAATGAGGCTATACACAAGACATGCAATCAGACTAAAACCAAACCCTAACAAACCCACAGAAACCACCCTCCCCTCTCCAAGTACATGTTTCAACGCTGAGTCATTCTGAAAATATTGCAGAGTAACCAGAGTTTGCTTGAGGGTTAAAAATGGGAATTTAACATCACTGCTTCCTGTTGTATTTTACAGTGCCAGAAGCATTATGTATTTGTCAGGCACAAAAATGAAGTTGCAAAAATAACAAGAGAGAAGGTTAAAGAAAACTGAGAACTCAGAGAAACAGCATAGTTCCATATAAATGGCAGCCCTTGGATTTTGAGTGGAGGCAAATCTAGAGCTACTACTAAGGCAAACATTTAAATCTAATGTTGCTTTTCAACTATATGCCACACTTCAGCCTGACTAGAGGGATCTTATCTTTCCCTGCTCCTCCTCCTGAGGACACAACCTGTGACAAGTAGCATCCTGACCTACAAGACATCACATGGGCCCACAAACAGAAGCATGGACTTTCCCAGCCTGTACAACTGAGTTCCTCTCCTCCAGCTCCCCAAACCTCCTTCCTGGAGCA
>NW_005054453.1:1057816-1086365 GCF_000277835.1 Geospiza fortis
CATCCAGTTCATAGGTGAACATGGAAACAATAGCTTCATTTTCTCCCTAGATAAACCTGCTTTAACCATACTATGGAAAATACACTGTTGATTTACAAGAGGCAAAAAGTTGGTCACACCCAAGTAGAACTGCATTTATTCCACAACTGTTTAAAGTGCTGCATGTACAATGCAGCATGTGGAAACATCTGCATCTGTACATGAAACAAAACATTAGACACATGAGTATTTGATATTCACATACAATTAGATACAATTAAAAGTCAAAAGACTGAGGGCAGGTATAGATTCCTTCAAAAGTTTCCTTCTATATGCACTTCAAGCAATCCTGAAAAAACATTTAGAATATGTGTGTAACTACTGACTTTTACCACCCACAAGCATAATTCTGGGGAGAAGGATTCTATGAACAATCCTCCAGCAAGTATAAGGGAGTTTCAGAGCTTTCAGTCACTGAAGTTGCTGAGGAATATGCAACTGAGGTTGCTCAGAGAAGCTGGAGCAATCTAATTTCCCTTTTCTTTTGTCTGCTGGGGGAACTTAATCCCCGCACAAAAAAAGCATTAAGCTCTTAATGAGCATCTGGAGTTATTGCACAAGCAACACAAATATGAGCCCTTGTTTCACATTGGAAAGAGCACTTTTTCCAAACCAACTATTAACCCAGCATTGAGATGATTTCTATACAATATTCCTAAAAACATTCCCCCTGAGGGTTTAGAAGTGAAATTCATAAACATCTGTTGACAGAAAGCTCATTATTATCATGTATCTGGCTTTTTTATATACAAGCAACTGAGAAGGAGCAAGGGCCTGTTTCACAGCTCTTTTTCTCCACATAGGAGGTTCCTGGGATTGTGGGCAGATAGAAAATGCAGAGATATCTATTTATCATTCATTGAGATGTTATTCTGTCTGCACCAAAGGCAGTCACACTTATCTAAGAAGGCTGTTGAAATTCTGCAGTTTGACAGGAACAATTTTCAAGTAAAACTGCAGTTTCCGACCACTGAAAATCAAGTGGCTTCTATGATTCTCCATGAGAAGAAATTAATCCACTTCTTATTGCCATCCTTTACTATTTCCAGAATATTTTCCTGTAGCCTAGCACTGACCTTTCATCTTCTTAAGCAGTCTATTTTCAATTTGCCCAAGAACAATCTCACAAGTGTTCACTTTATAGCCTGTGCCAGGTTAAAGGAGAAAATACAGTCTAGCAGCCTCTTAAGTAAGCATTCTTATAAACCTTCTGTGTCAAGTGATGGATCAGGAGAAATTTTTCTTGATACACTGCAATACTAACACCCTCATTTTCTAAACAGGATACTTTCCCCCTGATCACAAGTTTCCCACTAGCTGCTGGAGCAATGTGGATGGTAAGCTTGTGGTATGAAAGAAAGAGAGAAACGAGATCTCTTTCTCCCTGTCATTACTGCTTCGTTGAGTCAAGGCAATGACAGGGAAGGTGGAAATCTGTAATAGGACTTGACCCCACTGAGACAAGGCAGTGCCACATTTACATTTTATACTTCTCCCAAACTTCAGAAGTCATCTGGAATGTTATGGAGCCCTGGCTCATGCAGCTAGGTGTCGCTAGTTAAAAATGACCATAGTCACACTTCTACTGTCACCTGCGCCGTGGCACTGGCAAGCAGATGTGCACACTGAAAGGTCTCCTTGGAAAGGCAGGCCTTGGCATCAGTGAAAGCTGGGCACTTCTCCTAGGACAACTAAAAATGAACCTGTAAAATAATTCTCTTTCATTCATTCAACTGAAAAAATTGTAATGAATTTCCATCTGATCAGAAAGTATCATTAAAAAGTAGGACACCTTCCTCATTTCAGAGAGCGGGAATGGACACTCTTTTCTGTCACTGCACCTAACTGGATGTCTTCCTTCTAAACACTGCCAGCCAGTGGAGTCCCAGAGGCTGTCTCTGTTTTTAAAGGATTCTCAGCCTTTCTGAATTCACCACAGAGCTCAGTCATTTCTTGTCCCTCCATACACACCACTTCTGTTGTGTGCTTTACTTGTGCCATGTATGACACAGCATCTACACTTCCAAGCACTCTGAAGATGCTGTCTCTCCTTCATTTGAGTGGGTATTCAGATATTTCCTTAAGGTCTTTTTGAGCTCTTTTCAGAGATAAAGGAAATATCTTAAGTAATGTGCATGATTAACATCCCCCTGGGCTGTGGCACATGGAATGGGTCACACACACATTAGTTCTTCAGCCCCATGTCTGATCACCACATCAGCATTTGTACAGAGCTTATTGGAAATGCCATTTTCTCTGCTCTTTGTAGCTCCAGCCCCATTAACCAGTCAGAAGTGTAGAGCAGAGTCAGCTCCAAGTGGCAATGTGCCCACCTTTTCTCGTATCATACACGAAACCTTGCTATGTGCCCTCCTGCAGGGAGCTTCTGGGATAGCAGAAGCAGCTGGTGACAGGAGAATAACTTTCCAGAGGCAATGTAAAACTCTCAAGTTAAATACTTTTCCTTTGGCAGTGATGCTTTCCTGCTCCCTGTGCATAGTGCACCAATACAAATAGCTCAATCCATACTGCTGCCAGTGACTCTTTGTACTTCTCTGATGGTCACAACGCAACACAAAATGCGAAGTGGATGGAGCAGGGTCAGCTTAAAGAGTTGTTTAAGGATTTAGATTTCAGGCAAAACTAAAGTTCCAGCTGCAAAATGTAACACTAGTACTTGATAATAGTGAGGGAAAAACCTACAACAGCAAAGGAGGATAGAGCATGGTGAATACAAAGCAACATATATTAAAGGTTTTTCCTTTATAGTTGAGTTTCACAGTAGATTGTTTTCTCAAATTTTGCATGCATTTATTCTTTCTCTTTCCATCATGCTAATCACAATTTGATTATTAAAACTCACATTATTTATCACTTCTACTGACAGAAATAACTGAAAAGTTTAATCATTCAAATTCAGAAAAAATCACAAAATTTCTCCAAAATTCATACTGTCTCAAGTTTGACAATGACTCTGACTCAGTTCAAGTCAGAAAACAGTGAATGATACACTTAATTTGAATCAAGATAATTTTACAAATTCAGCCAAAAAAAATGAATACTGTTTAAAATGACCCACTTGTGCAGTTTAATAGGTGAGGACCAAGCACCTGGCAGCTTTTTTTACTAGTTATGAATTACAGCAATGCTATCTTCTCTTCAGAGATGCTAAATTGCAGTACTAAATTAAAATACAGCTTTCACAACGTGCCACTTTTTCCAGTGCAAAATTTCTCTCTTTTACAAAAACTATTGTGTTATTTATATTTCTGAATGTTTCAACAGCTAAAACCAAACATTTTGGTTTTAGTTCAAGAAAAGAGCCACCATTCCAGCCCCTCAGGTTATTGAGAAAACAAGAAAAAGTGAATTAAAGGCTCTAAAACTGGAGGACAAATGAAATAATGAGTTGTTTATTGTTTAAATCTCACGACTACTTAATGCATGGGGCTGGAAATAATTGCCTTTCTTCTAGAAGAAATATATTCTTCTTCTTTTATTTTTGGTGTGGAAAAAAATTACAGTTCAGGTGCCGTACCATAGCTCACACAAGTTATTAATTATTTACAATAGAGATGAATATGCTGGCATCCTTTACATTTATGAGAATACAGTGATGAACTCAAAGTATGAGCCTGGACTGAATAAAAATAGCTTGAGTATGTATGAAATAAAGTAACAGATCTATTAAGAAGACATCCACCAAAATAATTGATTTATAAAATTTCAGCCATATAAATAATACATATCTTTGAAAGATATACTAAGAATGTTAAAATCTAAACATTGTATTTAATTCTTTTACACAACCTCAAACACTTTCTAAGAACAGAGTCTAAGGGCAAGGGGTCTGTTTTGCTGAGGGTTAATTCATGTGTATTTAAAATGATTACAGCCTGAGGGCTGGAGAGGGATGTTGCAGGGGGTGGGGAAGAAAAGAACATTTCCCTCTGAACAGCACATACTGTTCCAGTCCTTAAATCTGCCCAACTAGCAAAACTAACCCAAGTAAGAACAAAGACTATTCTTCTGTCTGGGCAAGAATATACTCAACATCTTCACTGTTATATGCACAACTAGGCAGTCTCAGAGCAGCACACCGTATTTAGACAAATCCTTCAAATTTAGTTTCAAAATCTGCGATGCATCTGAAAAGCACAATTCTACAGTTTTGCACCCCTTTCCCCCCTGCAATGACATGTGACAAGGACACTTAGGGCTTGAGCTTGTTTATGCTAATTTGTAGGGTTTCATTGACCAAGGGTTTCTGTCTACTTACCCACTCTTCCTCATCATATTCAGAATGATGGGGTATAGAGTCCTGCCTTTTAATCTGAGAAGGATGATCCTGGTGCTGTGCATCGGCCCCTTCTTCCGCACTGTTTCTAGGCACAGCTGGTTTCTTGAGGACACAGCCAGGCCGGGCTGTGTACAGTGCTAAAAGGGCACTTCTGACCAGCTGGTCCTTGAATGTGTGCACAAATAACTCCGTCTAGGAAAAAACCAAAATGAACCAAAAGGTTAGACCAAAGAATGTGGTACTGCAGCAAAGGTGTGTAACACTGAATTATCCTTAGGCAGAGCAGGTATTTGTTTCAGGCCTGCCTGGGAGGCAGAAAACAAAGTAGGCCAACAAATAATGAGGAAAATTTCAAGGGTTTTAGAGATACCATCACATTCTGCAATGCCAGTGTTCTAAGGATTAACACAAGAGCACATTATCTGTCATAGAGATCATAATCTTTTCACATTTTATTTGAATTCCAAATTTCACCTCAGAGGCGAGCCTCAACAAGAACCACTTCCAAGAGTAACCAACCACAGCACGATAATTTCTGAATAAGTGCTAGATAAAACACAATTAACCAGTTTAATAATCTCCCTAAATAAAACCCACCACTCTACAATGCAGAAATAGCAGTATCTGCAAAAGCAGTGTTTCCAGAGATAAATTTTATTTACCGGTATGTGTCAACCCAGATATCATGGTAGGTGACACCAGACTTCAAGCTTGATTTTATGTATATTTTAAAGAAAGGAAACTCTGAAGTAGTCTTCTCGGGTCTTCTGAAGATGCTATTCAATCTCTGTATCATTTTTCTATGTTGACTGTTACAGCTGGAATTTTACCATATTTTTTAAATCCTTCAACTTCCCTGCATTATTCATCTCCCTTCCACCTCAACAAGAAAAGTAAAATGCTTTTTGCATATTGGCTTCACTATGTCCAGATTGTCACCACTGCAACAGCACCTGTTGTTGCCACCAGTGTGTCAAACATGCCCATCTCCTTTGTCTCAAGCACGGTGCCCTATCTCCCATAGGAGAGTTGGCTTATTCCCTCCATCAGCTCCCAGAACCCATGGAACAGGAGTAGATGAGGTGCAAGGATGCTTCCTTTCACTATGGGGTGTAACAACTAACAAAGCCACAGGGACAGCTTGGAAGAATCCCAATTTTGGCTACTTCAACAACATTGAACAGGGTTCATCTGTCAGAGCAGGGAGAGAGGGCACACCCTGCTGCCATAGAACATCCCACACATCCCAGCCAGGGCTCCCCTCCGCAGACAGACAGAAGTCCTGGTTCACAGGAGAAGATGGAAATTTCTTTCACAGCACAATTACCTGAATTTATTTATCCCAGGTCAGTGGGATTCAGTTCCCTTCTTATTATCCCAGAACATAGTGGATTGCCATGTGCAGGCAGATTCAGGTGCTGAAGCGCCTTTGTGCACACAATCTTACTTAAAACAGGGATGTGAGAAGGTATGTAGATAAGAGTCAGAGGATCCAGTCTAAACCAGCAGGAAATGCTAGAAATAAGGGTTGCCCAGCCAAGCTCCATTCAGCCCTTATGTGCTGCTTATGCAAAAACTGGAGGAAAAAGTAGCCAAAAAAAACCCCAAATCAAACAAGTGTCAAGTGTCAGCATCTCCCTGGAACTCCTGAGAAGATTCCTGGAAGTCTGTTCTCCCAGTTTCTGCACTTCTATTCTCATCCTATCCTTTCTTCATACTACCTGTTCATCTTCTGTATCTACTCCTACTCAACTTCTTTTTCTTGCCTTCCTAATACCCTCTCAAGAGTTTACGGATATTTAAGACAGAAAGGCTCTAAAAAATTAATGGTTTTCTTAAGGCTCCAGCTGCTGGTTTAGGTACTTGAATGGGAAGTTTCAGCTTTTTCCCATTTTCATTATGTTTACAAAAAAAAAATTTTCTGAATCATTTCACATGGACGGGCTAAAAATTTTACTGCAAATAAATCTCTATAGTTCTAAAAATAAGAACTGCAGGCACATCTAAGAAAAAATATTGATTTTTTAAAACCAAAATCAGACCTGACTTGGGATTCTTCAGACTTGGCAACACTACCCATCTCCCTGGCAATATTCGCAGACCCACTCCTCCTCCTCATTTCCAACTTGGTGCCTGAGGGAAAGGGTATTTTTTAACAGTTTTCTTATATGCAGCCCCTGAGGACTGTCTCCTCGTAGTCCTGAATTGCTCTGCAGGACAATTTCAGTCTTCTACATTTCCAACTTCCAGATGGTGCATGCCTGGAGAATGACTTAGTCTTTGGGGAACAGTGCTATCAAACCCCACCACTCTTTGCCTTACCATGGCACAATGAGATTTGAGGGGTTGTGTGGTAACAGCAAAGCTCCTCTTCAAGACTCTTCTAGAGTTCCATATCAAGAGACCTGTCTATCCTTAGAAACAGCAATATCATGGTTTTGCTGAGGTTTCATATCTATCTTCCCCACAGTGTCTGTTTGAGATAATTTCAGGTCTCTGGTTCAGAATAGCACTCAAAAAAACTTTACATTTCAAAAAATTATGAGAATTGGATAGCTTGATGTAAATAATGCTCATTGTGACTGCAAAGTTCAAGTAATATAATTGAATAGAAATACTTTATAGGGAAATTTAGTTTTTAAAAGAAAGTAAGTACAGAAGTGAGACTCCATTTATTCATGCAGAAATTAAAATAATTCTGTAATTAAATTCATTCATAGATCCCATTGGTTTAACAGCAGTCTATGCTTTAACTTCACTTTCTAACAGCTCAGTACAGCTAAATTTGCAGAACATCGCTATTTATGAAATTGCACTGATATCACAAAACCAGTCTATACAAAGAAATAAAAACTCTGCAAATTCTTTTAGATACTCTACTAAAGAGTATTTCTGCAAACAAAGATAGGCATAGCTGGAAAATTAATTTATCAAGCCTTCTGCAAGCTGCAAATGCTGATACACTTGTCGATAGCTAAAGGCTTCCTTAATCAATTAACAAAAAGTGATGATAAAAGGTTAGTCTCAGGAAAACACTACAGTAAACTGTAAATTATATATGGAGATGCTTAATAGGAGAAAATAAGCTCCATTTAAGAAGCAGCAGTGGAATTATTTGATTTAATTTTCCACTTTCAATCCATGCAGCCAATCCTTCCATTTCCAACATGAACACTTAAATGTAATTCACATGACTGATAATTCAGATTTACTCACTGCTACCCAATAATTATAGAAATAATTCTTATATATATATATATCAAGTGATATGTTTTTTAATAAACTTGCAGAATTTAATCACCAGGCAAATCATTTTTATGACTTCAAACAGACGTTTAATTTCTAAATTTCTATCCAGTTAAAACAGAATAGCATTTATTTTTTACATATAAAAAGGGCAGGAAAGATGGAATAGCAGAAGCACTACATATTCCTCAGGAGTACAAGCAGATATGTAATACTCAGCAGAGCATGTGCTACTCTGTCTTAAATATAAGCAGGAACACTCTGGTAGTCTTGGTTCTCCAGTACTGTACCAGACTATACAGACAGAATATTTTAAGACAGCAATATAAGGCTTTGAATTAACTATGAGGGATCTAATTTCAGTGTTGTGTGGGTTCACTGAGTTTAGGGCTTTGAAATTTTATTTCCCTTTCCTGAAGCTGTTTCTTGGTCTTTCTTCCCCATCTCTCTTCCCCTCTTTACAAGCAGCTATCCCACCACACTTGCTTCCTCAGCAATCCACCCTATTTCTCTATTATCCATCTTTTCCTAAGAGTGAATTTGGTAGTAGACAGGGAAGCAGGTATTGAACCACTCCTGCTGCAGTTGTTCAGACAGCTGGATTTATCGCTTCCGAGCAAAAGGTGGAGGCTAGACAGACATCCACGGAGTACATGGGGTGAGACTCCTTCTTCTGGGAACCTGAGCTCGTGTACTAACAGCAATTTAATCCTGGTCCTGAAAAGTTGATATGAACACACTCAACTGAGTCACCAGCTATAAATGTAAAATACCTATGACTTTTGCAAACGGAATGAATTGTCTTTTTTGTCCCTTTTTTATAGCCAGAGTCTCCAGCAGGCCATGGTTCAAGCAGTGCTTTAGTACCATGGCTGCCTGCAGCCCGTCTGAAATCATCCTCTCCTCCTGTCCAGAGGCAAATGGCCAGAGGAAATGCACATTCCTTAGCAACCACCCTTTGGATCTTCAGAACAAACACTTCTTTGTCTGATTTGCTTTACCTGTGCACACAGATTTCTATAAACTAACCTCTAACAGAGCAGCTTCTCTCATTCTACGCACAGCTAAAAATGCCCTCCTACATGCAGAGGTACACTAAAATCACTACAATACCCCTCCTTAAATTCCTCTGTTTCATTTCCAGGCTGAATTCTGCTTTCTTCCATTATCCCTGACATTCACAGTGACTCCAGCGTTCTCAGAGTTAGTGTGGATTCACACATCTGCAACTGAGAGCAATGTTTCTCTCCCCCATGGCTCTTCTGGAATGCCTTCACAGCAAGTGGCCAAGCTCAATATTGATATTTGAAACTCTCCCATTGAATGAGGAACTGCTGGGGTAATGGTGCTCAACAGACCACAAGGGCTGTCACTTCCCAATAGCTGAAGATATATTGAAAAGGTTATTGGTTGTGTTATTAAGCCATACTGGGATCACGTTACTGAACGGGTGGCCCATGGAGAAATGGGAAACTCTTCACAACCTCTCAGGTCACAGCTATAACGGTTCATATTTTTACAGGATAACATGGGAAGCACTACAGGCTTCAGCTAATCTCCATTATCAGTCTGTGAGACCAGTGGGAACATTATCTTCTTTAATTTAGAACTAAAGGAACTAAAATGAGGAAGAGTCTACAGCTACAGACAGATGTAATAGGAGAAAGAGAAATAAAATTTGAAATCTCCTTGAGCAAATTTCCCAGCTTCTCCTTCCAGGCTGCATCACCATTTCCAATCATGCTCTTATTCTAAACCTTATACACCAACCTGGCTTGAACTACCTCCTATAAGTAGCAGCTTGAAATACAATAGGAAGAGAATAAAAAAAAAATAAAGACTTCTCATACTACAAAATTATTTATAATTTTTGATATTTTGATAAACTCCAGTATGTGGCCACTAGACGATAAAGAAGATACATGAAATTAAATTAATTACACTTTTAAATAAAGGCAATCTTTATAGATTTCATTAATTTTCTATATGGAAGGCCTACAGAAATGTTAAATAACATTATTTTTCTAATAACAACATTTTGATGCTTATTTTAGCTGAGTTTATTTAACATTTCCTGATGCTGTGGAAGTCAAATGATGCAGAAACCCCCCCTTCCTCCCCAGCAGTTAGAGAGACTTGGTTATTCCATTTTCCATTGCAGTGAGGATTTGAATCTTACTTTTTCTGAAAGCATCTTTAAAGAATTCTTCAAGCTGTCTGGAGAACGCTGGCTTGCAGAACTGAGCAGCAGGTCTGCATGGCTTGATATGAGAGGTTGCAGATGACTGATGTTGCTGAGAACTTCTTTTGCCTTGGCTGTGTTTTCAGGTGAATAGTAAATACACTGGTATCCAGTACTGTGATAACAGAGAGTCACATAATGTCAAATTCGTTTCTGCCATTAATAGCAATGCTTATGGTGCTAAAAATCTTACCACTACTTTTGCAAAAAAAAAAAAAAAAGCCAGATGCCTGAACTTCATAGACACCACTGAAATGCTCCTGCCTTCAAGGGTAAAAACAAACCTTTCCTTGAACAGTAAAAGCATAAACAGCATAAAACAGCCCACCATCACATGCTCCAAGCAATACAGTACAAAATTCCTATGAGTGGCTGATCTGAACATAAACCCCCCATATTTTTATGTGTTTCTTTTAAACACTGTAATTCTAGAGACAGAAAATATTTTACAAAGTCAGGTAATAATATCAAAGAGCATAAGGCTCCTTATTCTTCCAACTGAACTCCCCAAAATAGTATTAACTACCTCACTAAGTCTTTCAAAGTGGGCCATTAATGTTTAATTGATCAGTGGCCCACAGTGTGTTTTGATTAGCCTCAGTGATGCCCAGGAAGTGATGATAAACAGAGTTATCTCCAATAAAAAACAGGTGTCTGATTTGCAAGAAGAGACACAGCAATAGGGTGTGGAAGCGAATTACTTCAAAACCACACAAATGCACACTGCAAACTTCCTACTTTCAACTGTTCAAACTACTGCAATTATTTTGCAGGACTTCTCCTATCCCTATTTCTTCTTTTCCTCCCTATAAATTATGCAATATCCTCTTATACCGTTGTTCTCAAACACCATTTCAGACAGCATGCACACACCCACTGGCTCTTGCCTGTAGCACACAGCTCCTCACCTGAACCTCTTGTACGTAACTCTTCCTTTTATAAAGCCCTGTTTTAGTCTTTCAGAGAAACTAACCAAAATTGTTTGCAGCTTCAGATTAAAACAGCAAAAAAAGAAACCAAGCACCTCCTGGCACATCACCAATGCCAGAGGAACGTACATACCAGTGCCAGCTGGTACTGTTTGTATCTCCCTTCTCTCCTTTTCGTCTTAAGTATTTTAGTCCCTTCAGCCCTTTCACCACTGATTTCTTTCTTAATTTTGCATACCAAGACCAAATACTGACACTTGTTCAATCCTCTGAACTTTATGCATTCCGTTTCATTTCAGTCTTTATCCAGATCTCTTCACTACCCCCACTTCCCCTTTGTGTCTTTCATTGAGTGACTTCCAGTTCCTTCTCTTTAGTTTTCTCAAATTAAAAACTAAATGTTGATCAGTCCTTTCCAATTCAGCATTTTCTATGATTTTGGCAAATAAGGATAGCTTCAAGCAGTTTTAAAATTAAGGCTCTTGCTTACGTATTTTGCTGAGGTATAGTCTCAACACCCAATTCTATTTTTCTATTCCCCGATATCCATTCTATTTGTCTGTCTTTCACCAATGTCCTCATTCCTAGATACAATTCTTTGTAGAGGCAATCAGGATTAACGGCATCTAAGTGAGCAAAGCTCAGCCATGGTACCAGCCACATCTAAATTACAACACATCTCCAACTTACATGAGCTACTCATGTCTACTAGACTCATGTCTAGCAGAAGTCATAATTCTGAGTATTTCAGCAAAATGAATATAAACTGTCTCTCCTAATTAATTAGGAAAAACAAACAAACCTCTATCCCTCTGAGTAATAAAGAAACTGCCCCAGTTCTACCTTCGAGGTGGATACACTGTTAGTCAGATGGACTTCCAGAGTCAGACCGAGCACTACATTCACTGGAACACTCAAGCAGCAGGCTCAGTAGATAGGGCAGGGACAAAGAGTAATAGTCTATGTTAACTGCAGTGAAGACATAGTCTTAAAAGTCTTGATACTTCTCTAATTCCGTATCAGGCTTTTCCCTCCCTTTATCAAACAGTCTTTTTTGCAGGCTGAATCTGGCTAATGCTCTTATCAAGCTCACCGTGCACATACTCCTTTCTGGGATTTCCCTCAGTCTTTAAATCCTAGATAGTTTTCACTGATCTCCCACAGCTCTAAGCTTCACTGAATATTGCAGCAGAAAAGCTACAGACATCACTGTAAGAAAGAGGGCAGTGACACCAAAGGTGTGGGCAGTTCTCATTGCAATCAAGTAAATCATAGCTTTTAAGTAAAGGAATTGGTGAAGAGAGAATGACTCTTCAGAATGAAGTGTCCTACCAGTAATTATTTGGATAATTTAAACACGACTCTTCAGAATGAAGTGTACTACCAGACCAGTAATTATTTGGATAATTTAAACATTTCCAGAATCCTAGAAAGCATGACACAACTTCAAATATTTAGTTTCTCTCATAATTTGAGGGCAACTTCCTCCATACCCCTAGAAGAATCTGTAATTATTTTTCAGAAACAACACGTTTGGGAGTATTTGAAGTTTCTAACTGTTGTCTTCACACTGTTGCATCTATGACTCGTTGAGGTTTTCTGTGGCCTTACCCTTCATGAAAAGATATTACTACTCACAAGTAAGTGACATTCCCTCCTCTGCAACTACTTTTAAAGCTTACTGCTACGTACAGCTCTGGTTTGTAAGTACTGCTAGGTAGAAGAGGCAGTTGCCTCTCACAGAGAAACTTTTCACAGGTGTCCTAAGGCACAAACTAGATGAAACTTTCGCATTAGGGTAAAGGCCACATGGGTAGGTCCAGCACAGAATATCAGCAGCATAATGAAAACATACCTCTCATATGTAAATTATGACTCATGTACCTTTTGAAAACTGTATAATAATGCCTTCTGGATAAAGTTTCAAAGCTTTCACTCAGCATATAAAACCACACTTGATCATTTCCATTTATTGGCACCATCATTAACCATGAACACATGACTGTCACTGGTCATTTCAGTTCTAAACTTGCTTTAAGGACATTCTTGTGTAATTTTATGTCTTGGGGATGGTTTATATCCCATATCCATTTTTGATTTTTCTTTTGTTTTGTGTCTGGAACAGTCACTGCTTCCACTGGCTCTGGGAGTATTGTGCTGGGTGAGTGACAGCCTGGGATCCTGCGGGGCTTGAGGGCCCGGGGCTGCTCTTCCTTCTGGTGGTGCGATTGACACAGCTGCCAGGCTGCATCATGCCTCTGACTGGATATCTTGTTGCCCTCTGGTTTTTGACTGTTTCTTTTCCTTCTCCTTTGGCACTGTGATTGAGGCTTGCCAGATTGCTTCAATGCTCCTTTGCTTGCTTGGGAACCCAGAGCCGCGGCGTGCTGCACCAGGAGCTGGGAGCCCTCCCCACTGGGCTGTTCCCTCTGGGCAGTCACCCAACCCTGGGACCAGCCATTGCTGGTCAGCTATCCAAGATCGAGAGGCACTGCATTCTAGTAAAGAAGTGTTATTCCTTTTGCCATGTCTTTGCCTAAAAGCCCCGTAATTTCAAAGTTATAATAATTTGGAGGGTAGGGGGTTATATTTTCCATTCCAAGGGAGGTTCCTGCCTTCCTTGGCAGGCACCTGTCTTTCAAACTAAGACATTTAAATTAACATTAAATTGGCTACATTTTAATTCTAGAGTAACAGCTTTTGCCTGAGAATAAATACTGCAATATGGTAAATGTCTGATTTATAACGAACCTCTGAGTTATTCCACTCTCGCTGTTAACTGTCACTGAGTTACATTGTCACCACCTGGGACTGGCTTAGTTTTTCCAACAACTGACCTCCCATTTTTCACAGCGAAACCCACAGACGTTAGCATCAAGAATATAGTTAAAGCATAGACAGCAACTACATCTACCCCTAGATAACTTGGATTTTATGTACCTTATTGAAGATACCAATTCAGTGGCTTACTTATGGATCATATATATTCTGTCTAAAGAGGGAACTTATGATCAAAAATAAATTGCTGCATAGAAAACTCGGGATAATTCATGATCTCAGGAAATAAAACTAAACCAGATGATCAGAGCTGAGGTTATGCAAACAGGCTTAAAAGAAACTAGAAGTTTGAATTGCTTTTGTTTTTTTTTTTTTTTATTTCCTTAAGATTCCCTTGCCACCTTGGAAATTCTAATGTGGAATATGAGGAAAATAGAATGATGCTGTTAGTTCTGTCTATGATGACTGAATGTCCACAAATCCTTATCGTGAGGCAAATAGCTAAGGCTGTATGCACACTTCCTGCTGCTTCTCTATTTTTCTTCATTCCTACCTCAATGAAGTCCAATGTCTCTTCCTCACACACATGTATACATTCAAAAAATAGGGTAAAATGAGCAAAGAATAACATGAAAATTCTTAGGCGTGGCAGGCATTTCCTTTGAGAAGAAAGACTACAATTAGGTCAAACATAGATCTTTATTATTTCAATATCTCTGGGACTTTCTGTGAAATGGTACCATTTCTGATTCCTCAGAGAATGGAAATGGGTTGAAGGCTACAAAATTCAGGCAATAGGAACACAGAATACTGCAACATTAATAAAATCTCTGGTCACCAAACAGCTACCTTACTGAAGGAGCACACCTCATACCTTTACTAAAAATCTAGGCCTCAAACAGAAATAGTCCTTTTAGACTGTTCAAACCCAAATTAAATTAATTAAATTAGTATAGCTTTGGGGGGAAAAAAACCTAACAGAAAATGTTTTTCAGTAATGTTCCAGTTTAAACATTTTGCAAAGTTAAAGCAGGATCATTTCCAAACAGCTTGCTAGAAATTATGTACAAATCCACAGAGAATCACAGCACCTAATGCAGCTTGTATGCACCTCTTTTTCTTGATGGTTAGAGTAGGGGCAGTAAAAATTTGCAATCATAGGTCTATGTGCTTTGGTTAAAATAGAGATGATTGAATTAGATTTTAAATCAGAAAAAAAGTCCTTTGTGTATCTTGAAAGTGATTTATGAACACTCCAAGCAGTGAGGCACTATATGGGTATAACTTAGAGAATGCCTGATTTAAATGTTTCTGCACAGCTGAGCTCTAAAAACAATAATTTGTTGTGCCATCTAGACTGATGAGAAGACAAGCCCTTCCATTTGCCGGAAGAAGAAATAATCTATACTATCAAGCCAAAGAGACTGTATCGGAACAACTGCCTGACTTTTTCTTTCATACAGATATAGGAAAAGAAAGAATTAAAATAACATACCAATACTGAATAATGAAATATATTCTAAAATAAATGTATATCATACACAAATAATTAATATTCTGCAATTAATTACCATACTTTAATCATCCTACTTATTTTAATGTAAATGCTATCATGCCTAAACAAAAATTTAAAAAAGTATCAATTGTTTTTACTCGTGTTATGAAATTCACTACTTGTTACTAAAGGGATGGACATACTAGAGCCATGCCTCATATACTTGACTGATGTTTGTAGTGGAAGGGCCTTTGATTTGTCTCTTTGGTACAGATTAAGAACAGTATGCAACAGAATGGGCTTCAGATCACATACCAGAAAATACTATATTTTTCACCTAAAAGAAAACCCTTTCTTGCTCTTATTTCAGACCCTCTTCTTTTTTTTTAATGTGCCTTCTAAAAAAATTGGATATGACATTCCTGATGGTAATAAATGAGAGAAGAATTGCAAAAACACCGCATTTTTGTAAATATTATTATACAGGACTTTCCCTTTGTGTCTGCACAAAGATTCATATTCTGTGTAACAGAAAACATGCCAGAACTATCTTCACATCCACATTTTCCACATTCTTCTGTTTGATAGACTTTCACAAAACATATGTCTCAGTCTTGTTTTTGTTTTGCAACTGCAAATGCTACCAGATAACTGTTTCTCTTTGTCTGTTAATTCCACAAGTCTAAGATTGAGCAAGAAATATATTGCGATATGCTGACACTGTTGAATATTTTGATAAACTGCTCTAATAATCACACTGAATGTCAAAAACAATTCTGTCACATCTTGACAGCTACTAGGATTGGCTGAGAACTAATCTCTTCCCACATCTTGCGCTAGGTCTTCAGCTCAGTTAGCCTAGAGAAAATGGCTGCTGAATCTGCATTTTTCCTGTTCGTTCTATATTCTCACTGATATCACAAGGTGTCACTTCTTCCTTCAACAAAATCTTCAGAAAATCTAGCCCCATCGTAAAACAGGAAATTTAAATTGCAAAAGGTGCCCTTGGGGACACAATGTGTCCTCAAAACATCTTTATGCAGCGAAATAAACAGGTGCATGCAAAGTAACACTGTTGTCGCCACAGTGAAATAAATTTGTCCACTATAAGATTGAGAATGCTCCTTTCATGTATTTATTTAAAGCAGACCCCCTCCTGAATATTCATTAAGTGAGATTGTATTGAGAGCTTGCTTACTCCTGTCTTTCAACTCACACAAGTTCTTGAAGTTGAAAAACCAAAACATGGAGTTTTCTCTGAGCTGCTCTCAAAGACAGCAGGAAAGATGAATTTTGGAGGCTTCCTCCTTTCTGCTTTGTGGAAGTTCATACTCAACTGACCATTTCCCCAGCTCTGGCAACTGATTAGCTGAAAACTGCACTGCACTGTTTTCAGGGCTCAAACTTCAATTTCCTAGACTGACTCAGGCTCATTTTTTAGGAAGAGCCTGACAGGACAGTAGCATAGCTACCCTAGTTATATCATCCTGAAGACAGACTTTTGCTTTTCCCAGAGAACCCAGGAACATAAAGGAAACTGTCAGTGTAAACTTCTTGTACCCCGTCCTTAAAAATTGCCAAAAGACAGGTGTTTCTGAGGGATGCAGGAAAATCTAAGCAGCAGAGCAAATGTAAAGAGATGCGCAGGCTCTTGACATAGGCCTGAAATGCCTTGATAGAACCTGCACAAAGGTATCACCCATCATCTCCTCCCCACTATTACCAGCAAGTAAGAAACATGGGCAATGTCTAGTGATGCCTATGAGATATTGCAATGTGTGTTCTTCCAGGAAGACATTCTCTTCCCTATAAAGCATTTTCTCTTTTCTCCAATGAAGAGAAATCACAGAGAATTTTTTGTCTCACAGCTATCCTCCATTTTGGGAAGTCCCACTCTGCCAGCATGGATATGCTGCAGGACTGAGCTAGTAAGAAATGGTTCATTTTCTGAAAGCTGAGCACTGTGAGAACTGTAATGGTACTTTATATCATATGACTTTAAATGATTATGTCTGTTATATTATTTATATCTTGCGGCTTCAGTTATAAATTATTATGATAAAAACCCACAAACCACTATTGCAACTACATTAATCAGATAGTAAAGGGGCAGATACTTTAAGAAATGTCTTCAGACATTTTCTTCAGCAGAAAACATGTACTTTGTAGGCCTTCATATGATGGGGCTAAGGCTGCCCATATCAGTTTGCTGACAGCAGAATATTAACACCAAGTTTATTGATGCGTCTTATGTGATCAACAGGATGTACATGTTTTGTTGGCAGGTTTCAGCATCAGAGGTGGTCAGGGAAATGAAAGATTTTTGAGGATTTAACAGGGTTTTTATACTGCATAGTGCAAGCAAGACCCCCTCAATAATACAGCTTTCAGAGCAACCAGATCTGCTGGGTTTTGTTTGATGTTAATATTAATGCCAACTCCTATTCAACAGCAGATTTGAATAATTTTCCTTTTATTCTTTAGGATATTTTATCCATGAAACTTTTTTGAGCATTGACTAAAATGGAATTAATTTTCTGTGGACTGTCATGATAATTTAGATCAGAGTACTTCCTTCCTGCATTCTCTTTGCAATGCTGTAACACTGCAGTTAGCACCATCAGTTGAAGCACTGAGCAGTCACAACTACAGGGGCTGCCAGTGACAGCTGTGCCTGCTTGAAAATCTGAACAGCCATAGCAACAATGCAAATACATCCAATTCTTAGGAAAAGATGTAACTAACACTTTTGTGCATGTTTAACAGTGAACAAAGCATTTGAGTTCCACAATAAACTGAAACCTTTATTTTTGATTAGTCTTATTTTGGCTTTCTGAAGAATAAGAGCAGTTTGTTTTTTCACAGCATACTGAAAATACTTCTATCTTAGTATACACCCAGGCCTGTCAGAAATAAAGCTGCTACCTTAAGTTACAGTTTCTGTATTTAAAAATTGTCGACAGGTACATTCCTCTTAGCACAAGAACTGCCAAAGAGATACCTCATTCTGAACAGCAGGTTTTCAAGTACTGATATACCTCCAGCTTCCTAAAATACAAGGAAAAAAATCATAATTTTGAATCATTAAGGTTGCAGAAGACCTCCAAGATCATTGTGTCCAACCTTTGACAGAACAACTACCATATCGACTAAACCATAGCACTGAGAGCCAAGTCCTGTCTTTTCTTGAGCACTTCCAGAGATGATGACTCCACCACTTCTCTGGCAAGTTCCAATGCACAAAAACCCTTTTCATGAAGAAATCCTCCCAACCTGAACATCCTCCAGCACAGCTTAAGGTAATTTCCTGTGTTTATTCAAAATTAGTCTTAACCCTAAAAGTAGAGCGTGCTTCAATTTTCATCAAAGCAGGGAAAAAAAAGGAAATATTTTATGAATGCAATGTTCAATCCTACTAGATTGTAATCTTCCATTCATTCACCAGGATAAACTGTTTTGTTATTCAGTGAGCTTACGGCATTTTAATGCAACATTAATGGTATTTTCCCAGCTACTGGAAAGAATACTTACTTTCGTCTTTCAGCCTCAAATTTACTCAGCAGTTTCCGGAGACCTCCATTCTTAAATCCTTGGAAATGTGCTGCTGGGGCTCCCACAGTGATAACATCATACAGAGCATCTGGAATGGGAATAGAGAAATACAGACATCTGAATGCTTCTATCCCTAAATCACGGAAACACTATGACATCTATTCCACAAAAGGTAAGGATAAGTCTATATGATTTCCAGGGAATAATTGATAATCCATGTCCCAAGAAGGCCCAAGAGCTAATCAATCTTTCTATACAGCCACCTGCACACTTTAAAAAGTTCATTTGATTTATGGCTATATCTAAATTATGTGCCACTGAGTAGAACAATATTCCAGCTCTGCAGTTTACAAAGCTGACAAGTAAATTTGCCCATTGTATATTTCATTTTATTGCCCCTTTCATTATTTAACTTGTAGTCATGTTGAGGTGCACAGATTCAAGCATTTTAGAGTCAAAAGAGACCATTATGATGGAATAGTCTGACTGAATAATAGAGACTACAGAATTACAGCTAATAATTTCTGCATCAAGCTTGTCTCTTGGTTGAGTGAAGGCATCTCTTTGTTTAGGCATCTAATCTTGATTAAAAGATTTCAAGTGACAACGAATTCGCTGCATTCCCAGAGAAGTCAGACTAGTAAAAATCCCTATTCCTTTTCTAGTTTTAATTTGTTTAGATGTAATGTTACTGTACTTTCAGACATAATGGTGTTTAATGCTAAATCGGTGAGCCCTGCTCTATGACATACACTTTTTATATATGTTTATAAACACAGAGAAAGTCAGTTGAGAAACTACCAGAATAGGAAATAAATCATACTAATGAAATGCTTGCTGAGAAAGCAATCTGTTGTCTCTTTCTGTATATACCTGATGCCTTATGACATAGGGGATGAATTCTTTGTGTGGATATATTCTTACAGAGCTGGAGGTGAAACATCATTTTTCAAAGAGCTCGTGATCGATTGTCAGTGCAGAGATGAAGATTTAATTACATCCCACACCAAATAGTTATTTTTTCTAATAGCTATTTTTTCTAACATTTACAGTAAGTACCTGTTTTGTACCTGAACTTACTGGAGGTATAAAAGTGCAGTTCAGAATGCCTCATCCTTAAAATGTATTTCTAAAGGAAACATTACAGGATGTTTTTTGAGAACTGTTTTATTCCTCAAAGAAGTTTCCCATGTAAATTAAAATCTAGACCTCTCCTAAAATAGAACTTGCATTCTGATGATAAATATCCCCAGAAGCATGAGCACTGTACAAATTATTCACAGTTAATGAACTATGCTTTACTTCCTGAGCTGAATCTCAGAACATATTTGCTCAAATTG
The DNA here is from genome assembly GCF_000277835.1 of Geospiza fortis. Classification (NCBI taxonomy): domain Eukaryota; kingdom Metazoa; phylum Chordata; class Aves; order Passeriformes; family Thraupidae; genus Geospiza; species Geospiza fortis. Next base: position 1,077,738 of record NW_005054453.1, read on the forward strand.
ATTTGAGCTCTAATGAGTTGGTGACTCTTCAATATCCACTTAAAAGGAGAAGTGACATAATTTCATTCACCTAAGGTGAGCTTCAAGATTCTTAAGCAGCCCATTCTTTTAGGTCTTTATACAGATTATCCATAATACATATGCTTCAGCTATTAAGACTCCACTGATACTTGACAATAAGGAGTTCTATTGCTTAAAACAGCAGTGGCTTGAAATCAAGATAAGAGACGAACTCATTAGGGTTCTGAATATGTTTAGAGATATCTCATGAAACAACAAAAAACATTTAAAAGACTAAACCCGCTTCTGACCCTGTTTATAGTTACGGGGGGATTTATCCAGAAGGGAGCCTTTATTCAGCCTGTGGTCTCTTCTCAGCATGGTCAAGGAGCAGCTGTCTGAGACAGGAACACACCCAGCACAGCTGAGTACCTGCCTCACACAACCTACATGGGAGAGTAAGGATGGCAAAGGACGAGGAGCAAACATCCACGCCTGGTGATGGGCACAGGGCAGTCTCACTCCCATTTTCCAGAGCACAGTGCAGCAGGGTGCTGCATGGCTTGGGAGGAATGCCTTGTGATGTGCTCTACTTACACATCAGTGGAGCTCCTTGTGAAGGACACGCAGTGTCAGCATCAGTGCACTGCTGCAGGAGTGCTCCAGTAACTCATAGCCATCAAGCAAGAGCAGGCTACTGCTGACACCCCGCTGCAGTGAAGACAGCTTAAAACACAGCAGAGCACCACAGGAGCTGCATCTTGTCAAGAACAGCTCAATCCCAATTTTGAGGCAACCTGCCTTCCTCCACAGGAGGCAGTCAGTGTCTTAAACTGGCCAGATGCAAAACAAAAATCAGTTCACCAAATCTATTTAAAACAAGCACATGTTGTAAACAGGAACAAAAGCAAAGCTATGTCAATATATAGATTTAAGCTCTCTAGTATGATGAACAGAGCACAATGTGGGGTTTATCAAATGGATAAGGATACCATTGACCCATAGGAAAACAGTATTTTTCCTCAAAGCTATTCCTACTGAAAGCTTAAGCACATTTTCTCTTCCATTTCAGTACCCAATAACAACCCAAACAAAAGTTCAGGAAAAGTAAACCTATTATTATACATGTCAAACACAAAAAAACCCCCACATACCAATGTGTATATACAATAGATGGGATTAAAACCTATCTTGCATTCCCAAAATTAAGATATCTGATAGTGTAAGGGTTAATGACACCTCTATGGATCATTAGCTTGTTTAAATGTCACCTTCATGAATTTTCATTCTCCCCCTTCCAGCGTCATTCTCCTGGTTATATCCCAGTGTCCTTTGATATATGCCAAGCAAAGCATGAGCTGAGAAAGACCAACTTAATATCGAAGTGCTGCCTATTCCAGATCGATTAGCAATTGCTAGAAACTGTTTAGACTGCATATATCTAATACAAGACACAGGGAAGAACATTAGTTAAGTAATACAGGCAGAGTTTTATAATTTGAAGATCCAAATTTGGAAGACAACTAGAACAATTCTAACATTTATCTCTTCCTGTACCCTCTTTGATTATCGCTTAACCGTGTGCGCCAAGCAAAATGGTTTTGGAGAAGAAGGGAGAAAATTCATAAAAAAGCAAAACAAAATTCCAGTACTGTAAAAGTTGTGAGTGCTTAAGTAAATCACAGATTTCATTCCACTTTTTATTTAGCAAATAGACGTACAGTGTCCTGTTCACAAAGAGGTTTTCTTGAAAAGACAATGTTAAGCTTCTGGCCATCATTACAAACCTAAAAATCCTTTTGAGTTAATTAATTAACTTGAAAACATTAAATTAAAATCTGTGTTATCACATTATGTCATTATAAATCGCCATCTTGTTGAAATATTTGGAGGCACAGTTTTTTAGTAAAAGAAATAACAAAATATTGAACCAACCATATCTAACAGACAACTGGAAGCCCCTGTATCCCAGTTTAGAAGTGGATGAACATCAGCCTCACACAGTATAAAACAGGAATTTTTCCACTTTTGTACTTACTGTTTTACAATCTTAGATGCAGAGTGTATTAATAAGGCAAAAACTTTTAACAGAATGCAATTTCTGTGTTTGTAGTTACAGTAAATTTAACAGATCTCAATTTATCAACAAATTATTCACTGTGCCATGATTTGGTCATATATATGTATCAGTATAATCTTTGATCTGTAAAGGAAGCTGCTAAAATCATATGCAAGTGGCAACAACAGAATTCTGTGTTAAAAAGAACCACAGATCATGTTACAGAAAGTTATCCCCCTTTCCAGGAGATGTTGGAAGTTTGCAGTATTTTCACTCAACACTGAGCAAATACTTACATGGGGTAGGTGGGCATAACAGAGCAGCACTGCATAAGCTGATTTAGAACCAAGCAGTGCTGGGCTCATTACAACTTCCTAAGAAATAGGATAAATTAGGTTTAGAAGTAATACTGTCCTTTATGGAACCATTTAACTCCCATCACTTGGGCTGGTGAGCTCATCCAAGCAATCTCTGGGAGGAAAAGTACTGCATTGTGCTCTATCACTGTCTCTGGTGGCAAACTGGCAGGGATGGGGTTGGGGGGGAAAAATAAAACGACCTTAAAACAAGAGCATTAAGTCTGGCTTTTACAGCATTATGGATCACAATGAAAAATTAAGTGGATGCCTGAGAAGGACATGAATCTTACTGAGCATTGTGCACTGAATCATGACAGTTCTGCACTGCTACAACAGAATATTTTTAACCATGCATAGGTTACCAATACATTTCAGTGAGCATATATTCTGCATTTACTTATTTGCCTGAAGTGTCATAGGAACAAAATGAGCACATCCCTGGAATCTATTTTTAGAAAGGAACTTAGAAGAAATTTAGTTAACCAGCCCTTAGTTTTCCAAGATGTGCAGTAAATGTCCACAACTTGTGGCATCAGAAGATGAGGCAGGGAAATTCCTTGCAGAGCTTTGACTTTGGATGTGATTTCTAAATTTCAGTGAAACTGTATTTCAAAGCCTACTTTGTCATACTTGGGGAGTTTCTTTACCTTTCAATCGAGGACTATGCACATGCATTCTTTGCAGATGAAGATTTATTGGGATGAATTCTAGTGTTTTTTCTCCTTTGCTACAGCTTGATTTAAAGGAAGAACCTGAAAAACAAAAGTTTAAAGAATCATTGTCTTAAGCACCCAGATGTTTTTGTATTCCTTTTAAAGCAAGACAATACTTGTATGTGAGGAGTTGTCTTTAATTTACCTTCAATGGGTAATTATATATTACAAGATGAAATGTTCACTACCTGAGTCTCAGCATGTATCCATACTGGAAGCAACAAACCAGCATTTAATTCACAGAGCAGCCTAACGTTTTTATTCTAGGAGATAGATACTTTTCCCTGCTGTCTGAAATCAGTCTGTAGTCTGCTGGAGACAATGTAGCACTTAATGTGCATTATGTTTATTCTGTGCTAAAACTGCAAGGTTACAGAACTGTGATGGCGCTGCATTTTTCCAAGTAAGATTACTTTCTTCAAAGAAAAGTATTATATTGAATAGGCTATGAGTTCTTCCTGGAAAGGTCACATAAAGAAACACAAACTATCTTAAGGAAAGCTATATATTTGTTCACAGGAGGCATGATGCCTTGGAAAAACAAAAAAATATTAATATGGCCGCGTATTTCCAAAACATTAGATTTTTAGTAGTTTTATAGTAGTGTAAAGCAATATAACTAAAGTCTGACGGTATGAAAATATAGTTTACCTGAAGCTATTTAATACAGAATCTGTGTAAAATAAAAGGGTGTAGACTAGGAAAGAGAGGTGGCCTTGTCTTCTAACTCAGGCAGCCCAACATTTACCTAGGCCACTTTTTCAGCATCCTATCATTTTGCCAACTATTAATTATTAGAACTAAAATTCCTCTCATTCAGATAGAATTTTTAAATAAGTTTTGCCAAGGTTCAGCCTTTTTTTGAAGCAAACACATAAAAAGATAAAGAAAATATTTTAAATTGTTTTTTGATTGCCCAAACAAGACTTGCTAGTGTTTATCTGTTGAAACTGCCATAGGACTAAGCCCTGAGCCTCCCAATATAAACCACTCTGCCAGAGAGCACCAATGATGCTCCAGACCAGCCAAGCTTGCTTAGGTTGCTCCCTAAGCTTAGGAACTTAAAATAATAATTTAATACAGACGAAGAGCAAAGCCAGGAAGAAAAGCAATTCACAGGAGTCAAAATTTTAGATTAGACAGGAAATCCCATGATGCAGATTGAAATCAGGAGCTGGTGATGATACATCTGAAAAACACAGGCAATTAGGGGCGTAGTAAAGGCAACTCAAACTATCAGAAAAGGTAATATATGTAAGAAATAATTCATGCTATCAAAGAATGTATTTTATAAAGATTGTGAAATCCGAACGTGTCTCTCGGATGTCTATCCTGAGATTCCCGGACACAGCTAAGATAACAATTGACACTTTAGCGTAGGAATAGACGCTTGATCACCGGTATCTTGAGTCTTCGAAACCGCCTAAGAGCGATCATCATCCTGTGGATAACATCAATCAAGACAGTCAGGGACTACCAGGATCATACATGTGAATACATGGCTTCCCCGAATTCAATCAACGCTGGCTATCCACCAGGAGATGGCCTTTGTCCAGCTCTGCACACTGAAAGAACCAACTATGCATGTGAAGAGTTACAAAAGAAACTGGGACTCCTTCGCCTCGGGCACAATAAACTGTATAAAACCTCGTTGCTAGAAGCAGCTTGCGTGAACGCGGCGGGATCCGATAGAGGTCGGATCCAGGTTCACCCAGAGCCAATCCCAGGCTCGACGCTCTCTTTGGCTGTGGTGGTTTTGAGGACCGTATTTTGGTTGCAGAAAAAGATAAATAAAATCTTTTCGCATTTTTGATAATTTGGCTCTCAACTGATCACTTAGAAAATAAATGAAAATAGTGCAGGGAAGGAGACTGTAAGTAATTTGGAAACAGAACAGAAGGTGATGTAATATATGTTATGAAATAATTCATGCTTAAAGAGAGAATGTATTTTTTAAGATTGTAAAATCCAAATGAGTCTCTGACCACAAGCAGCCCAGGGACAGATGTCTGCTTCAGAATGTCGAAATTCCTGAAGGCAGCAGGAGAACAATACCTCCGTTTACCTATGGACAGACGGGGCCAGTGCGATGATTGTAAGAGTAGTCATCGCTGGACTGATACCATCGATGGAGATAACAGAAGTAGCCAGAAAGATACACCTGAATATCGCCTTCCCCTGACAAGATCAGTGCCTGCCACTACTCAGCACCGATCCCCGGCGTGACGCTGTCTCTTTGGATGTGGTGGTTTTGAGGACCGTATTTTGGTTGCAGAAAAAGATAAATAAAATCTTTTCGCATTTTTGATAATTTGGCTTTTCAATCGATCATTTATAACAGTGGGATGATGATTCCTGAGAATTCAGCCGAGACCAAGTTCAAAGCTTAAGGATTGATAACTGGACCTGAGACAAGAATACACTGTCTGAACAAGGAGAGCATAAGATGACAGCAGATTAAGAGGACAGGTGAAAGAAGAGTAGGAGGGAGAAGAGCCTGCGCTCATGAGTACACTTCTGCCCCAAGCAGGAGCACAAGATATGCAGCATTGCAGAATTGTGTTTTTCCTTTTTTCAGGGAAGACCTGTGAAGCAGGTATCCCTTCCCAACCAGTGCCAGAAAATGACTGGATAAGGACCACCCAGCTGCTATCAGTCACTAGATTTTTTCAGGTATGAGATCCTTTCAGTGGAATTAACATCTACATCTGCATTTACCAATGGCATCCATACAATAAAACTAACTTTAAGTATAGTTTCTTTTTAAGTAACTTCTTACGTTTCATTTAAGAACTAAAAAAAAAAATAACATTCCCTCAATTAAAACAGTTCTTGTTATTATTGTTTATATTGTAAGATCAAACTCTTCAAAGTTAGGAAATTCCAGAATATAGATGCAACTTTCATCTGACTCCACCTGAAGAACTGTGAAATGGGCTTCAATAATATATCATGTATGAGCTTTTACCAGTTCATTGAATGTTCAGTGTCTTTGCTGCTCCATTTAAAAGCAGTGATTCAATATGTTGTTTCCAAATTTTATTTCAGTATTTATTCAGGATTTTAACATGTTGCTCCAACTTCCCTCAAAGTCAAGGTTATTAATTTCCTCAAATCTGTCTACTATATGCATATTAACAGCCTCTAAGGACTTTACAAATTTTGATAAAATAATTTTTTAATTGGTTGAGTTATAATTTCACCCATCCTAATGTCACAGAATAAACATTTAAGAAACAATGCATCAATATAAGATATGGAAGAACTTGTCCTGCAAAACACTCATTATAATGCAACATAACATTCCATTTTGGAAGCACAGCTCCCACTGGGCTGCACTGCATCCATAAGTACCAAGAAATTCTGCAAAACAACTTGTGTTTAGTGCCAGGCTTCCATGAAAGAACACACTAGCCACTTCTCAAGTCTGACATGCCCACCTAGGAACTTTGTGACAGAGGCAGGGATAGTGTCCAGTTTTTGAGAACAATATTTAATTGCCTTAGCCTTGATTTTCTTTTTTCCCCCTTCTAGGGCTAGATGAATAATATATTTTTCCATTTGATAACTGAAACCGAAAAAAAGTAAACTGGGAGGTAGCAGAAATCATTTGAAGATGATTTCAGGTCCAACTGAAACAAACACATAATTTTCAAAGCTCCACTCCTCCCAATATCACCAAATCTGTGCTTTAGATTTACCTGAAATTACAGGGATTTTTGTTTCCTAACCCTTATATCTTCCTGGTATGTTTCCTTACAATAAAATGTTTTACATTCTCTAAAATTCTCCCATTACTGAGGATAAAAGTGTTTGCCAAAACACTTTTTTTAAAATAGTCTTAACTTTCTTAAATATCCATTTTCAATAAGTATGCTGGTAAACCAAAATTGCTGTCTAACACTAATGTGGCTTCCTCGTACTTCCACAGCAATCTCTCAATTTCAAAAGAAATTTAAGTGGTCACCTAACAGCCTTTTCCACTAAATTCCCAAATAGTTTGGTTGAGTTGAAGTGGGTATCACTCAGAAAGCCCAACATGAGAATGTGTTGGGGAAGCATGAGCATATTTTGGAGCAATTTTATTTGCAGGTGCTATCTGCCCTTCTGAACAATTCAACACAAACTCAGGCAATATTCTAAGATGAAGAAAGACACCTGCACTGGCTGAACTGAAAAGCAAAATGGTTTTTGGCATGCCTTGAAATATGTTGACCTGAAAAGTCTGAATTAAAATTGTGCTCACATCCCTAATCTTAGCAATTTCTACTTCATAAGTACTTGAATTTCAAGTAGCTACAATGTGCTCCCAACATAACTATTTGTTCAACTACAGTATTAAATCAAATCTATGTCTGGCTTGCTTTTCTAATCAAAGAATACAATCGTGTATTAGGTTGCTTTGTTTTCTGATTAATGTCCCTTTCTCTTTTACATGTGCTGATTCGCTCCTCCTGGATAACCTCGGTTTCCCAGGACCACATTATTTCTCTCAAGACCCAATTAAGATGGGTCCTTTAACATTATAAACCCTTTAGAAAGTCACTTTGCACAATACAGGTCTTGCAGGGTTTATGTTTAATAGATTATATTGTCTATTTTTTTAAATCTCAAAATGTCCTTTCATGATTTTCCTGCATTATAATTATTACATTGGATCCGTCGTTATCTGTATTTATTGGCTTGCTTATGACACTTTATGGAGTGCTTTCAAGATTAATTAGCCAAAGATTGAAAATACATATAGCTATTATTTAAAACAGAATCACAGGAAGTGTCATACTGGGTTAGACAGTAGATGCCAAAATTGGAATTGGGATATTCTGATGATGACAAACAATCATCAATACAAGAAATGTCACTTCTGCAAACAAAATGGAAATAATTATAAAACATTTAGTGCAACACAAGAGCTTTTTTCCCCCACCAAATATTTAAGCAGTTGACCAATTGCTTTCAAAAAGCTTACTTTCAGTTAGAGACTGGTTTTTTTCATACACTAAAATCGGATTTCTCTTCTTCTGTGACCAAGCATCTCTGCATCCAGCTCTGGGCTCCCAGCACAGGAGGGACATGGACCTGTTGGAGTGAGTCCAGAGGAGGTCACAGAGATGCTTATTGGAATAGTTCAACTTGGAAAAGAGATTTCAGGCTGATGTAATTGCAACCTTTCAGTACACGGAGGGAGCTTACAACAAAGCTGGAGAGGAACTATTTACAAGATCATGTGATGACAGGACAAGGGTATTCAAACTTAAAGTGGGGAGATTTGGATTAGATATTAGGAAGAAATTCTTTCATGTGGGAGGGGGGTGAGACACTGGAACAGGTTGCCCAGAGTAGCTGTGGATGCCCCATTGCTGGAAGTATTCAAGGCCAGGCTGGATGGGATTTTGAGTAACCTGGTCCAGGTGGGCTAGAACTTGATAATCTTTAAGGTCCCTTCCAATCCGAACCATCCTTTGATTCTAAGATTTTTATGTATTTTATTCCTGCT
>NW_005054453.1:1086403-1093100 GCF_000277835.1 Geospiza fortis
GAAATGTTCCAGATAAAATCACAGATTCCTACCTGTATGCTTCCCAAGCTCTGCAAGAGTGTCCTGGTACATACTCAACATCTGATCACAGTGAGCAATTACACTTTTGCGCATGTTGTCCCAGTGAGGAGCAAGTTCTCCCAGGTCTTTAAGCTCCTGATTCCTGTACCAAAAAGCAAAAAGAGAAGGCACTAATTAACTCATTAATCCATTAAAATTCATCCAAATTAATCTAAAACAAGTTTGCTACAAAACATCAGAAAGATTTCCTAATTGAAATAAAATCCCTTTTCAGAATGCTTGTAAGATCTGCTTTTCGTCTCTGTTTTACAAGTACACAATAAATTATGTCAGTAGATAATGTGTTCAAAACTCATCTGGTATAAATGCAGTAACCTTCAAAATGAAATACTATTTCTTTCATGAAAGAAAGAAGCCTTCCAGGCTCCAGAGAGCTGTGCTCAGAGCAAGTAACTTTCTGTGAAGAAATATTAAACACCATTGGAAAGTATACAAAGTTTCTTTTTCCCGCAAAACTTTCAGTATAGTTGTTTTGATGCACTACTCTTTGTATACTTTCATAAACACTTCATAAACATATTTCTAGCAGTGTTTCTACAAATTCAGTTTAATCAACACATCAGCTCTCACCACATTTCTTCAGGATTCAAAACAAAACATCCACAAAAAACCCCAACACCAGCTCCCTAAAATGTCATGTCTAGCCTTACAGTGTTCATCAGGTCAAAAAAGTACTGCTATGGTAACCAAACATGTCACTGGAAATCCAAAAGGAAATCCTTTAATAAATTATCGGTTTTCCTGTACACTCTTGAGAGCTGACCCGAGTGAAATAGAGATCATTTGAATTTCCTGCACAAACAAGCTTAGTACTTTGGGCTTTCTGTTTGGTTTTTCCTCTTGCAGAGGAAGTTTCTCCTGTATCTCTCCCAAAGCCATTTTGTGGGACCTGCTTTTAAGGAAAATAAAAGATCTTCAGTCAGTCGTCAAACATCTGGAATTTTGCAGGAGAAAATGTTTGCAACACAACCAGTTTTCATTATTTTCCTTGGAGCAGCAAGAAGAGTGTTTCACTGCAATTCTTGGAAGTCTCCAAAAAGTCTTCCAGAAGACAGCTCTTGCATACAGAAAAATTATGTAAGAAAAAGCAAAAATGGGGGAGAAGAGGTGGAAAGAGGGAGGAAAAGACCAGTAAGCTTGCAGCACAGGAACATAGAGCTCACTTATGCGAGTAGCATATCTGACCATTAGTCAAAAAGTCTTAAAATTATTTCTTAAACGGAACAGCAACACACTGGTGATGTTTCCCCCATGATTACTAGCTTTGCATTAGTGTGAACAGTGCAGTCAGAATAAGCTCCATAGGCATACCTCTGCTCCTGGTGTAGATGACAATCAAAACCAAAGAGATTGCACTGGAGGCGGAATTAAAGCATTTCATTTATACATGTTCTTGAAAATATCAACATGGAAAGAAAGATTACAACAGATGAACTTGTTGACAGTTTATGTTAATGATATTACTACTTTTTGCAATTTAGTTGCTCGTGAAGCTGAACCAATTAAACTTTCCTCCAACAATAGAAACTGGCAATGTTGTAGCATAAGAACAATCTGCCATGAAGGGGTATGAAAGGAAAAACCAAACATTCTCAGTGACCATTTTCTTTGCCAGTTTTTAGCAGTATAACATCAGGTTCCCTTTCAATTAAAATCTTAGGGCTTCCTTCTCAGAGAAGTGTGTAAAATTTGTCAGGGTACACAATTTTGTTTATGTGCAGTGATAATATTTTGGCCCTTAATATTTATGGTGTCTGATTTAATAGTTTTAGCAACAATGTTTGGACCTGGCTGGCTTCCAAAACTTTACTACTCCTTCTGTATAGGAATAGAGTATTCTATCCAAGAACTATATCCCTGCCTCTATCTAAGCTCATGCCTGGAACTCTTGGTCTCAAACTGAAGTCAAACAATAGTAAAACATCCAACCAAACCCAAAAACTTGTTTAACCAGCTGGCTATGAGTTAACTCCACTGACACCAATAGCAATGGGAATATTAATTTTAATAGGTTTTCAAGAAATATCAAATCCTGCCCCCACTACTGGTGACAAGGCTGGTATTTGTTTCTTCACAGAAACATGTACAAATCACTGAAGTAAAAATTCAGTCTTCAATATGTTGCAAAAAAGACACATCAACAATACTTAAAGTGAGAGTACAGTGCTATAGCAATCTAGAGCATACACAGCATGGAAACTTTAAAGACTACAATTTCTGAATTTATTTTCATTTTAAAATACAGCCATTTTAAAAATCATTTCATTTTAAAATCAAAACCATTAGAAAACAGGATTATATGACAGACACTTCCTCAGGAAATAGCCTCATAGCCTCACTTTATATCTTTATTTCTTTTTCTAATGAAATTATAGAAGACAGAGGATTTAAATTGGATTTATGTCTTGTGGTTTTTTTACAGTTTATCACTGCTGTTGTTGACTCAATACAATTCTGAGTTATGAATGAAAAAGAGTTGTCTTTTCTATATCTAAACTCCATCGACAATATTCCACAGTACCAAGTTTTATTATTATTACATGAAAGGCCTTTTCTAAAAGGAAACAGAGTGGAAAAACTATAATATTTTTCATTTTTGAAAAAGTTTATGGTTCATACTAATACAATTGTTGAAACTTTTAATACTATTTTAATACTTTTATGTTAACTTATTTCATTGAATAACTTTAAAAACACACTTCAACCAGTAATTGTGTCAAACAACAATTGTGCTATAAAAAAATTAATCTTTATAATAGATATTGGTTCTACAGAGGGCAAATCAGTTACTGATCCAACTTTTCAATGCATCCATGGAACTTAGCTTGTCAACTGTACAGGAAGCTTACAGCAAACTCTGTGTTGTTAAAATTTATTTATCATCCCCCTACTCCAAATCTTCTTTCAAAGTCTTTTCCAGGTAATTGCTCTCATCACTGTCACAGATCTTGGGCTTTGCATCAACTTAAGCACATCTTACAGAACGAAATCCAAGCTTTGTCTAGTGCTGTTTGTCTTTGGCTTGCTGTTCAGCTCCTCAAACTACCTCCTGGATAGTCTTTTCTGCCACTGCCCAATGCAAAATCCACCCAAGAACGTGTCTGAGCTTCCACTGTCTCCTGCCTTCACTAATCAGGTACATCCCTTGGTGGCCTTGGCATATTCTTCACCCGTTTGCATCTAACCAGAATGTGGATGTAAACAGTCTGCCCCATTCCTCTTTCTCCAACCTTAAATATTAGTTAATTAGCTAATTCTTAAGTCTCTTTTAGGTACATTTTGATAATCACATTCTTTCCTTTGGTAGATTAATTATGTTCTGAGAAGTCCATTATCAAGAAATGGCTGAGAATCTGAGCCCAAGGTTCAGAGTCTATCTTTGATTTACCAACTCACGCAATTTTCTTTTTGAGAACATCTTAGATGCATGAATATAGTAAACCACTAAAAGCACCTGAAAGAGGCGCAATGAATTTCCTGTATGATTCATGTTGGTAATTTCTACTTAAACAGCTCCTGCTTTGTGCCATGCACTTTAATGACAACAGTAACAAAACAAGACTTGCTCATCGCTTTAGATACAACAGCTTAGAAGTCTGAAGGAAGAATATTCAGAGCTAAAATACAGCCCCCTGATTTCTGTAAGGAGTACTTTGAACGAGTGGTATGAATCATGTTGCAAAATTATTTGAAGGAGGTCCCAATATTGAACTCATGTTTCTAACGAACTTGTTTCTGCAAGTTCAGAACCACCAGCAGTCCAGACACCATTTCAGACTGCACAGTAAAAACCTGTGGTCAGTGACAATAAATCAAAATATGTGGTGGCCTACAGCTGGCCTGTAGGCCTCACAGTATAAATAATTCCAACTTTATAACTGAAATACATTATTGATTATATAATTACCTTACCTACAGAATTCAACCAGTAAGAGCAGGCCCAGGCCATTGGGGACTCAGGCTGCTATTGGCTGGTTATCTGGGACGTAACTGGCTCAGCCAAGAGGATTAACCTCATGGGCTCCTTACGTATATAAGGATGTGAGCTCTCAATAAAGTTGGCTGTTGCTGCATGAACACAGTGTCAAGTTGCCTGTCTCCAAAACTCCAACTAAAATAATGCGAAACATCAGCAAGATGTTAAGATGTGCATGAGGAGTGAAAAGGGGGCAATCCCTCAAAGAACTTTCTTGGTTGTGATTACTCTGTCTCAGAAAAGAAAACAGCAAAAATAGCCACTTGCATCATTACGGACACAAATCCTGACAAATTGAAAGATGAAGTTGAAAAGATCAATGTAATTAAAAGAAGAGGAGATAATTAAGAGAATATAAGATAAAAGCACATAAACTGAAAATGCTGTATGAAGACCAAGCAGCAATTTTTTATACATACAGCTTCAAAAATCTAATGATGTGTTTCCTAGTAAAGCAAACATGACAAATTCAAAACCTAGAAAATGAAGTGATTTTGGCCTCCACCAAGCAAAATTAGCTTCTGAAATCTACTTTCACAAAACATCAGAAGCAAAGAGTTTAGCAGGATTCAAAACAAGAGGAGACATTTCTGCAGATTATATTTGCAAAACTTCTGTAATATTGTTACAGCATAAAAATTCTGTATATTTATCAAACAGGAGCTTTGGAGTAAATATACACCATAAGCTTTGGGATATGACTCAATCACTCATACATAAAGGAAGTTTAGAAGCTTCTAAGGAAAGGAGCACAGGAATTATTCTTCCTCACAAAGTTCACTCTAAAATGTATGGATAACCGCTTCTTTTTTTTTTTTTTTAAAGAACAGAATCAGATAAAATTGCTCTCATTTTTCTTAGCTACAAGATATGCTTCTGTGATATACAGGCAATAAACTCCAGACAAACAATATAACATTCCCTCCAGAAATAAAATACTCATAGCTTTTTCACTCTATTGTTTCCAAACCAGGCAAATAATTATTATGGAGGAGTCAATAAGAAAAAAAAAAGAAAAAAAAACCAAAAATGAATGAAAAAAAAAGGCATGTTTTTCTTTCTCTACTAATAATCTCATTTTAGACTCTCTTGAAAACAGTTGCATTTTTGTCTTCTTACAGAATTTCCCAAAATTATTCCAAGTTTTGGTAAGCCTGACCTGACAGGCAACTGTAAACTTCAATGGAAGTTGCGCTTACCTTTGCATGCCCTGAACAGTTGGTTAGAAACAAACAAACAAACAGAAAAAGAGAAAAAAAGCAGAAAAAAAGAGACAAAAGAAATCCCACATGAGTGTGGGAGGAGGGCAGGGGGAAAACGGGGCGAGGATGCCTTGGGAAGACACTCCTGTCTAAATGTCAATCAGCCGTGGCTCCCTCCCAGTTCTAGCAAGTTCCATGTTCTCCGATGCCCCATTGGACTCTGTTACAAGACCACCCTCTTCCCACATTTTCATAGGTGTACCTCGTATCACCCCACCTTGTCCCCTCCTCTGAGCCCTGTCCCTACTGGGTGATGTGTACCCCGACCCTGCCTACCTTCTCCCCTTTATAAACCCTGGTCCCACCCCAGTTTGGGGCTGGAGCTCGCCCTGGCACTGGCTCCCTGCTGCTGTGGTGGTGTCCCTGCTTCCCTCCCTCCTTGGACCCTCGGACTTCCCTGCAGTAAAGCCAGTCGGATTTACGCCAGTGTCTCGAGCCCTCCGTCACCCTGGTCACACTGATGATTGTGGGAATCCATAAAATCAGAGGGTTTTAGGAAGGCTGTAAGTGACAGGCCTCAGATACAGCAGAATTGTGAACAGAGCTAAACCAGCAGAAAAAATTATTTAAACTGTAGAAAAGATATGGGTGGATAAAACAATAGAAGCTGTGTATAGTGCTTGTATAGGCTTTCTAAGTTGCAAAAAGTTTATCTAGCAAGGTTAAGCTAGCTTATGAATAGGGCTCTGTGCATTGTCTCTTATAAACGGGCATTGTATTCGAAAATAAGCAAGCATTGTTTTAGCCAAAGCTATGTGTGCTTATGGTGATCGGATCGAATTACTGTCAATATGCTTTTGCTTTGTGTGATTGACTAAGAAAGGTTTATGGTCTGTTGTAACATTAAGTTTTCTGGCTTGCTGCCTGGACAGCGAGCTGTTCGCATTGCTCCATTATCATAATGTATATGAGACTGATGCTGAAAAATAAACAGCTCAAGAGGCTCTCCTAGCAGCCCCCGTCCTGTTTGTGTCTGTAAATAAACTGCTGGCGTCAATGATAACCACCCGGGACTGCGCGCACGGCGGGCTGAGGGGCCGCTCCTCCGGGATCCGCCAAGGAGTTGCTCTGCCAGCACCTGCCCAGGAGTTCCCCCGCGGGGAGGAACCATCCCGCACATGAGCAAACTACCCACCCCAAAAAAGGCAACAAATACATTTAAAAATACTTTAAAACCTCTTTTCCTATACATGTGAGGAGAATAGACTGAGGTTTACAAAGCCATTATAAGATTTTATATGGTTCATTTGATATGAAAACTTTAAGTTCCTTTTTAATATCTATCCACTACACTTTTTATTATACAAAGTGTAGACAATATATAAGCTAAATTTAACTCATTTCTCCCTTCCTACTTAAAGACCATTTTGCTTCCATT
>NW_005054453.1:1093117-1102210 GCF_000277835.1 Geospiza fortis
CTACTGAACTCTCTCCCTTCCTTGGATATTTTATTACTAGGGTTTATCTTTCAAAACCTCAGTATCTTCAAAGTGCATGATCATTTGGACTTAATTGTATGATTTGCATTTAATAGCAGAGGATCATTCTCCAGCATCAGTCAATTGCAGAGTCTTAAATTCAGCAATACTTAGAATTACATCTGTGGAATTTACACTTTTATCCTAAATTATATTTTAGTAATTAGCAGTAGGGTCTAGAATTGTTTTAGGTTTTTTTTTTTTTGTTATTTTTCAATTTTGATTGCTTCACCAAAATACAGTGGAATTAGCTTTAGACAATATTGCTTCAGTTGCATGATATGAGCAAAACCATTTTATTTTCACAGTTTACATTTCAAACTTTATTTCCTTCTTTCAGCTTGGAGTCATATATGTGGCAAGATTGATCACATTATTATTTGAGCAATTACTCAACCATTCAAACATTTTCTGGGTTTCTGTTTTCTTTTTTCCCACAATTTATTAATCAGCATAATTCCAAATACAAAGTGAGGATCTCTATGACACAAGCAACATCATAAAACTGTATAAAGCTTTTTTAGTCACCCTAATGCCTTAAGGGACAGAAAGTAACAAAATTTTTCACTTCTATTTTGCCTTCTTTCACCATGTTGTGGGAGGCTCTAATTTGATCAATATGGACTTCCTTAGGGCATGCTGTGCAGAAATAGAACATCTAGAACATCTGGGAATCTTAGCAGCCTTTGCTAATCGGTACTAATGATTTCTCTGGAGTCTTAAAACCTGTGTGGATCTTGCTAAAAAAGCTTTCTCTGAGAGGGCAATCCCAATATAGAAGGTAAGTTAGCATTTTATACATTCAGCACTGTCGTCACAGGCCCCCAGCTGGGTAATAATTAGCATTGACTCCATGATTCACTGAAGGCTGATCAATCACTTCATTATACTATACTTATTAAGAAACCCATTGCTTTTATGGACAGTTACAATACAGGTGGATCTAACTGGTCCTCCAATCCAAACACATCCCCATTGGCTAATTAAGAAACCACCCTTTGGTAAACAAATCTCCAAAACACATTCCACATGTTCACAACAACAGGTGCAGCAAGTGAAGATAAGAATTGTTTATCATTCTTTTCTCTGATCCTATCACAGGTTTTCCCAGGAGGATTCCTGGGAAAGTTGTGCGTTGCTCTCTGGCCAGAGAGCTGCTGCCACACAGCACTGCTGAATTCAAGGTAACGTTATGTAGATGTAACCATCACAAAAAACAAAGCAAGTGATGTCACTCCATTCCAGTGCAGTACAACTTTAAACACCCAAAATCAAAGTAAAATCCAGAAAATTTTACTTAAGTCACCTATGATAGCCCCTCTTAGGCTTTCACGGAGGCCATATCTTCTGAAATTGGCTGTGAACAGTGAAATCAAGAGGAGAGAAAATTATGTTCATTCATTACAATATTTCATCCTTTAGTTTATAAATTAATGGGGTTTAAAACTGATCTTGACTCATGAGGACAACTGTCTGAACACTGTTTACAAAAGTCAAGTTCCACCTATGTTCATATACTTACATTCCTTTATGCAGTAACTGATGGAGAGTAAGAAGAGAAAAGTTTCATATCCTTTTTGATGCACAATGAGATAAATACTGCATTTATATGCATCTGAGCTACATTTTACCAACGGGTTTGGGAACTTTTTAAGTGTTGAAAATGAGGTACTTACAAGAAACAATCTTGTGAAAAATCCTTGACTGGATAAGCACAGTAACAGTGCCTCTCTCAATGTGATTCAAATATCTTCAAAAGTCATTGTAAGTTTACCCAAAATCACTTTCATTAAATGCTGTCACCTCTTATCAATACAACACTTTCACAATGCCACTGCTCAAAAACAAGTCAAGTAAATACCAACATCCAAATGTCCAAAACAAAAATCAAAGCCTACTCCCAACACATGCTATCAATCACTGTGGCTCCATTTCTCAATGGAAGTTGTGTAGTAAGAGGCAGTTAAAAAAATATGTATTTTTCAGACAGTCTGAATGTTGCCATTGTTTCAAAATGTTTCATGAAAGAAATAAAATACAGAGTGCATAGATTTGCACCAAAAAAAAGCCTAGTGTTGATCGGATAGGACAGTCATTTGTGATGCAGGAGAAAGCTTGCATGTGTGCTTTGTACTCTGGAGAGGGGGTTTAAGTTCAGTAATTTATATCTGAAATTTGCTTATGAGATGTGATCACAAATGCCATGGGCCAAATTCAAGTATAGGTGGAATTTCCTTTCAGCCAAATCTCTTGCTGCTCTGACCCAGTTACACGGGTTGCATCTACAACTGCAAGCTTCAATTATATAGGGCAATCAACTTTCTGAAAAATTATTGTAAGCCAAGACTCTTTTATAATCATTAGGTTCAAAGAACCACTTCGCTAATCTTGCATGACACATGTAAAATATCAGGACCAGATTTGTGTAAAGAAATATTAAAAACAGAAGAAAGGACTCATTGGAATACATCAAAGAGGAAACAGAAACAATTTTGTAATAAAAACAAGCAAAGCAGACTGTATGACCTTTACTAGAACAATAAAAATTACCATATAGCTCCTGATAAAATTTCTTCCAGGGAGGCTTGAAGGACAAAAATTTTCAATTCATGCATTTCTTTAAAAACATTATTTCATGCTGAAATTCAAAGTTAGATACCCTTAGAGGTTACATATTTCAAAGCATCATGTCAGTAAATGAAAAGGTTTGGTTAACAATGAACACTGAAGTTTTATCATGAGATAATCAATCTTAAGAGCTGTGAGAAAAGGGAATTTAAACTACAATTTTTAATGAATACTGAATAGTATTAACACTTACTTATATATTTTTATAGGTAACTGTTTCAGACCAGACTATATTGAAGCCACAATAAAAAAAAAAAAAGAAACAGGCTGAGTTTGATAACTGGCTTCTGAGACAAAAATATTTATCCTTTTATACTAACAGAGGGAAAAAGACATAGAGAAGAATACTTCAGAAGAGAATAGCCTGAAGATGGTGCAGTGAATGTTTTGTGTGAGCTCAACACCCAATATAGTAGCATCCTCCTCACATGTTTTACTAGATCGCAAGTGTAAGGACTCCACAAGAACACACATCTTCACAATTATTTTGAAAAAGCACAGAGAAAGCTGAAGCTCCAACCCACACTCTTACATGATGACAGATGACACAGATGCCCCTATTCCCACCATCTGCTAGTATTCTACATGTTGTTGCTCCTTTTGGTAAGTCTTATCTCCTTCAGACTGTATCACTTTGTCTCTTTCTTTCACACCCACACTTTCAACTAGCCTTTAACAGCTCAACCACATCGGCAGTCAGGAAAATCAGAGGTATTTATCTCAATCTTTGTGCAACTTTTACTTCTGCTTCTTTCTCAAATCTTTATTTTGGTGAAGAGAAAACCCCACCATGGTGAATTTTTACTATGAGTTTATCCAGGGAGGTGAATTCTATAATATGATAAAACAACATGGGCTTGCATTACTTGCATTATGCCTTTGGAGAGAATAATGCAGTAGTAATAAAAGTGGTTGAAGTAATCCTCTAACATTTAAAAGGCATTTACCCATGGGGCAAATGAAAATATGGGAAGCGCATGAACTGTGAGACTCAGTATAATCTATTTTTATTGCTTACTACAAAAACCTTGCACATAAGTATTCTCAAACAAGATGAGGCCATAAATGCCTAAACACAGTACTAAATGAATAAAATAAACTATTATAACAATTCATAGGAATTTTATAACCCATCATCACCATGCATAAGGATGTATCAGTCCACTGACTTTATTAAAATCAAGATTCCAGTCTCCCACATGCTGTTCTATTGGCATAGAAACATCACACAGAAGCAACAGATGGGGTAAATAAAAAAAGGAAAAGACACTTCATACTGCAGAACAAACAACCACAACAGGTTGCTTTGGGATATGACACAACAGGAAGCAATTGCCTTAAAGTGCACAGGATGGCTTTGGGATGCAACACTAGGTCACAGCATTACTCTTACACATGAGACCAGATGCCCATCTATGTGTTAAGTAACTTTCATGAGGAAGGAGGTAATATCTTCTACATCATCCATTATCACTGGAAGAAGAAGGCATTGTCTTCAGGGTAGCCCTGGACGACTTAAAATAAAGGTGTTTCCCCAAATGTTATCAGCACAGCTTACAAGGATTCAAGGACAGGCTGCCATTTCAATCACTGCAATGGGAAATTGGACATTCAAAGGCTTTTGGGACACCTGTGTTCCCTATTCTCCTTTTTCTCCAGGCCATACACATTGTTATGATTCTCAGATATCTCTCTGGGTTACAAGGCCAAACATTATGGTTTCAAACAAACATTACTTTGGAATCCTTTTCTTACGCCAACTAATGTAGATTAGCTAAAGGAATGTCATTTTTATCCTCATTGCTCCTTTATTCATTATAAACTTGTCATTTTTCATTACATAATGTTTGTCTATGTTATTCACTCTACCCAGACACATAGCCAAACACAGCACAACGTTGCTCAGCCCCCTGTCATTTTCTGATCCTTTATAAAATGTTAATGTTCCAGAATATTTATATTGTTAATCAAGTGGTGGTGTTAACAGATTTAAAGTCATGACTGCACTTCAGCACAGTTCATTTCTCAGAACTTACGAGGTCACTGGAGTCCTACTGAGCAATCAATTCTGTTCAGTTACAACTGTAAATTCTTAGCAGCTGGAAAGTGCCCATTTCATACTTCAAATAAATATATTTTATCTCCTCAACTGCATGATTCAAAGTCAGAAAAATGTAATTTATATTGCTGCTTCTTCCTTACCTTCTCATATCCTCCTTTATGTGCAGATTTATTAGTTCTTTAGGAACATGGAAAGAGAGGGTAGTCTCAGCCATCTGTTCCCGGATCCGCATCCACTTGTTGTCAGAAGTAGGGAATCTATATAACTTACAAACGGGGTTTCTCAACACTGCAAAGAGGAAAAATAATTTTGCTTTAATGCGGTTATATGACTTCAAAAATTTATGACAATAACCTGCAAAATTATTATATTATTTTCCCCCTAGCT
This sequence comes from Geospiza fortis, assembly GCF_000277835.1. Classification (NCBI taxonomy): domain Eukaryota; kingdom Metazoa; phylum Chordata; class Aves; order Passeriformes; family Thraupidae; genus Geospiza; species Geospiza fortis. The sequence continues at coordinate 1,098,255 of NW_005054453.1, forward strand.
TACAAATTTAATTTTAGAACCATTAAAATTCTACTAAAAACATTTAATTTTTTATTTCATTTTTATACCAGCATGTGGAGGGCAAAGTATTACTAGTACATCAATAAATCACATTTTACCAGCAGAGTAGGTAATCTTTGAATTTAGGTCTTCAAAGTAGTGAGAATGTAAATCAGACTCTCTTTTCTTACATTTAAGCTGAAGTTAGGAAAACCAGAGAGCACAAATGAACAATGAACTCAATACAGTCACCACCATAGCTTGCCAGCATCACACACAATTCCAATAAATTGCACAGGACTCAGAGTTCAGCTGCATCTTCCCCTTGACATACACACACAAATCATTAATACAAATAGAAGGTGTGCTTCTACATTAAAGGAAACTTGACCTTTGACCATATTAGAGTTACCTTGATCATTGATGTGGTCAAGACTGCCACAACATAGAAATAAATATAACAGCCCTGTCAATATGTTACATACACTGTTTTCAGATCACTATTGCAATGTGACATAAGAAAATCACATTTCTTTGTATTTTGGAAGATTATGTTTAAAACTCATCACATTTTTTTATTTTACAGTTTTCATGTGTTGGCTACATTTCTGTTCAGATCTTAAAACGATGCCATATAATCTACTCTCTCCTTTCCATCTTTTTATTTTCTTTTTTTACCCTGCTCTTATTTTCCAGAAAGATCAAAAAGGGAAAAAGCTGAGGAAGAAAAAGTTCTGTTTCACTAGTTTGATAAGTTTACTTGGAGACAAATGATTGTCATTTAACACATATGTCCACAATATCTTAACTTGGAATGAGTTTGGACAGCCATCCAAATCCACTGCTACCTTTCTGTCAAGCCTTCTGGGAAAGATGCCTTCCAGCAGGCTCCCATTGATCAGCCACTGAGTGGTCTATAACTCAGAGGAATACATTCCCCACGTGTGCTGCAGGGAAACTGCTGCTGTCAAAATGACAGCTACTAATAGACATTTCAATTCAAAACTCCCTGACACTATTAATGTTTATGTAGTCTGATTTATAGAGAATTAAAAATAAAAGGTACAGAAACTGTCTTGTCTATCTAAGCAATCAGGATTTTTAACAAAAATCCTTTAGGAAAGGCCTAAAAGAAGACCAGAGATTTAAATATACTGATAATAAACCCATTGCTTGCAACTCGAAGAAAGGAGCAATGTTTAAGTGGTTGTACTGCTCTATATTCCCATCACTCTACTGAGATGTCTTTTATCAGTAGTCTTTGATGAAAAACTGATGTTGGATTATGCCCTTTTCTGATCCAGAAATGGAGCAACTGAGTTTTAAAAAACTTTTAATCTATTTTCAAGCTCTTGTGAAGGGTGAGACAATACAGATGTTATAATTTATGCCTTTACAATCAGAAGCTAACTATTTCTTAATTACAGTACATTATAAGCATTTCTTGCCATTTTATTGTCATTTTATAAGCCTTTTTAGAGTAATTTTGTCTTTAGTTCTTAGTGATTTTACTTTCAAAAACTAAATTTTCACTCAGTATTGTGAAATAAGCGAAAGAGATGCTTAATTTCTCTGACATATTAAAAAGAGCAATTTTCCTCTACTACTAATACCCAAAATACCTCAATGTTCAGACATTTTTCCACACACTTTTAGAGTTTAAGGATTCTCACCACACAGATTTAATTACAGAAAAAAAAACATCTCCAAGTCCTGTGCCTACGATCAACTTTCACCAAGTGTTCAGGCTTTATTATGTCACTTGGTTAAAATATGTGTCAATGCATATTTCCTACCACCCTTCTCTTCTGCTGAGAGTCTTTTAATCAATGAAATCAGTCTCATCAATAATAGTAACAGTTTCGGACAATTCACAAAGCTGATGTATGGCACCAATCATCTCCCATTAACAAGGCAGGGAATGCAAATTTTCAAATGTCAGGGAGACCTCAGGAAACTAAGGCCTAATTCAGGTTTGGCCTTAAACAGAAAACTGCCAAACCAGATGATAATTTTGAGTTGGTATTGGTTTTTTCTGTTGTGCCCCCTAATCAGTATATTACCTGGACATTTTAAATGATGATGCCCCAGACACAAAAGATTCTTTATTTTACCTTTTTCTATCTACTTCCTAAGGAGCTTATCAAAGGATTTTTTCCAAGAGCAGCCCTTAAATTCACACTCAGAATCTATTACACTGAAAAATACACATTAATCTGTGAGAACCTAATGCAAATATGTACCTGAAAAATCTCTTTCCTCCCATCTCCCCACTGTTACCACCATCACAAAGAAAAAACAAACCCCAGAAAACCCATCACAACTGCACCAAGGGACAAAGAACACTAAAAATATGGATTCAAAGTTGTGAATTTTATTGTGGCTAGAATTATTAAACTCCTCTCCAGGTACTAGCTTAATCTTCAGGTCTTTGATTCAGGTCTGAATTTTCAGATGGGGATAATCTCAAGTGTGTTCTAAGTTTTATTAAATGGTCAAATCCATGGGTTTAAGAAGAAAACTTCATTTACAAAGTCAAAAAAAGCCTGGGAATTTTTCCCAAATAATCCCAATATGCAGTATTGCTAAAGCTTAAGATTGCCAATAAAAGCTGCATAGTACTTGATGTTTTCCTTATAAACAGAACTACTGAAGGCATGCAACTCCATAACAATCTCAGAAGTATCTTCCCCTCCAATTGCAACAATAATTAATTTCTAACAATAACAAGTTGTCTAGAACCAAATTCTAGAGGGCATGTACAATAAGAAGGGCAAGACTAGAATTGTTTTTTATAAAAAGTAGTCATTAAAACGAGTGGAAGTTTCATAAAGATAATCCTTCCGGTATTTAGAAAGTGATAATGAGAGGCATTAAAGAAAACCCAAAATCCACATGAACTGCAGTGGTTAAAAAAGAGAAAACTCTGTTTTAAAAGCTTTTCTCTACAGCATCAAGCCTAAAAGCCAATGCCATATATTTACCCATCCATATTTTTGGATATTCTCACTTTTTAATATGAAGACCTCTGTGCTTTTTATTCCATGCAATATCCTTCACATTGCTTCCCCTGAAAGTACAATAAAAAATAATAAAAGATTGAATACTCTGGTTTTATTTTCATTCCCTATTGAACATAGATCAAAGCATATCTCTGCTATATATTAATTTGCTAACAGTGTTCCTATTTATATCTTTCTTTGTAGCACAGGAATATGATGTGTATTACCTCAGGAATAATAATTACAGCTTTCTTAATTTTGCCTAATTTCAATTACTTTTATTATCTTTTTTAAAATTTAGAATGCAATTTGTTTACATGTAAACAACTGGCAAACTCTCCAGCATTATAAATAAATAACTGAATTTTGAGACGTAAATTCAGTCTCTGGAGGTATAGATGGAATAGTGATAAGGCTCTGAAATACATTGCTTATTCCCACTCACTCAATAAGCATCTCATAACACACTGGAGGGCTGAGTTCCCTATCCTAAGATTTAAATTTCAGAAGAATGCCAGCATGCTTCTATACCCACAAGCTTAAGGATTCACAGAGGCAGGTTTTTTTCAGTTTCATCCTTTTGAAGGCCTGATAAACAACAAGAAACAGAATGTACCAGAAAGCTTTACAACAGCATACACACGTACTAAACATGAATGTATATGGAAAACATACTGTTCTGGGGGTAGTTCTGTATGAACACAGCAGGGAAAGCAGGCACTGTTGATGTTATCAGGTTTCCTGACACTCCTGCACAGGTATCCATACGAGAAATCCAGTCTGTCTCCAGGCAACACAGAGAGCCTTAATCCACAGGAAGCCTAGTCATGGAGGTATGCTGGGCAAGAAGTCTGATGGGTTGGGGAAAGAGGCTGACAGTACAAAAGGAGAGCTAAAATTTTTCTAAGAAATCAGGAATTCAATAAAAAGAGTAGGACTGACAAAACCTGAAAT
>NW_005054453.1:1102258-1109079 GCF_000277835.1 Geospiza fortis
CAAATACAGGAAACAGACAGAAGACTAATTATTTATCAGAAAAAAACTTCCTGTGAGTGTAAACTCTTTCCAATATCCTGCAGGCTGTCATTTCTTGCATATGCACCTCTTTCCCCTAAATTCTTTAAATAAAGCCTGACAACCCCAAAAATGACAAAAAAAATCTCTTCATGGTATGTTTGACTTTATAAATGCTAGTAGTGTAGGGTGGGCTTTGGTTTTATATTGTGCTTGTTTATGACAATAACAAATGTGAAAACGCTGTCTAGATACGCTATAGAATCACATGGAAATATTCTTGACAAATTGATCGAGACTTCAATATTCCTAAAACTGATATCTACCTTGGAAGTTCCAACAAAACACATTCACAACCTACAGCATTTTTCTATACAAAAGAAGTCAACAAAAAACCCCAATCAATCCATACAATGGAGGCAACAAATAGAAAAGAATCAGCTGTGAATCAGTATTGTTCTCTGACAGAAATGTCATTTCTTCAAGTCTCACTAATTTGGATGACATACAGAATCAGAACCAAACTGCACTGGGTTAGATCAAATCCTTCAACTGGCTCTGTATCATGTGTCCAAGAAAAGCCATAAATATATACCTGGAGGCACAAGATGCCCTCCGTGCCTCCAGCTATTTCCAGTTCAGGAATTTCTGGAGCCAGATGTAGTTCCGGTACATTCAGAAATTCTCAATTAACATCTTTCTCACTTTGAATTGATGAAAATAAATGGTATCACTCTAGAACATACTTTTTCTGATTCTGATCTAACCTCAACAACTCACAGAAAAAAAATACAATATTCACACATATATGGAAGAACTTAATTTTTGGCAGTTTTTAGTGCTTCCTTTAGACTGCAAAGCTGATTCAGAAAGTCTGCCCTATTAGAGAAGTCAGATGAAAAAGCTTCAGGAAAGATTTTAAAAAGTTGTAAAAGTTTGGTAACATTCCTCCTCAACAGTATGTAGCAAACAGAATTCTTGAGAGTGCTGTGGTTTTAGATGACCCATATAACTTATTTGTGACATTGTTATTGCAGAGTAATGGAGATTCATAAACTTGGGCTAATAAAAGTTTTATGGCACAGCATATCAGCATGTAGTATTTCTCAGCATAATGAAAGAAAAATAGATCTAGTTTAACACCATGCACTCAAGCCCAAGTTGACCTAGAATTGAGAATGCCTTGCCAACAGCTCCCTTCATTCTAGGACAGATAGTTTCCAGATCAATCTGAAACTGCCACTTCATCAGTTATGGGAGAGATTGATTGTGCTGGGTATTCACTTACAAATAATGCATAATTATTTTACAGAATGCCATGCAATGAGATGACAGAAACTAATGATGTTAATTCCATGCCCATGGAAGTCACTGACAGTCTGATTTTCAGTCACTGAAAATCACTGAACAGTAAATATACAGGAGATGGAGATTTCAGCACTACTTCAGAAAGCGTAATTGACACACATTCATTCAAATTTCTCAGTAAAATGATAATGCCAAACATGTATAAAACACTAAAATATTGAACTTAAACATCTGTGCAGCATTTGAAGAGACATTTATGAGCTCTGCCAAAAATCTGTGTGATTTCTTCAGGACCAGACGTAGAGTTGCAAGAGCTGTCTCTTACAGATATTGGAATTCTTACCTGCATTTAAGGAAGGCAGGTTGTCTTTCCCACTTATGCCTTCAGTGGCTGTACACTCATGAACCAATGCACACTGCAAAAGAAATACAACCACAAATGTGACACATCCAGGGGGTCTGAGATAAATCCATGGCAGTTTATAAAAGGTAGGCTGAAAACCATGAGTGATAATAATATAAACTTTCAAAGCCTTACTTATAATTTACATTTTTATCTTTATATTTCTTTTCCAAGATACTGTAACACAGTCAGAATTATAGCCAAGAAAATTAAAATATATGATCAGCTTTCCATAACAAAACAGAAATGTTTCCTATCAGTATTATGGCAGAAATGTTGAGAGATAGTAATAGTTTAGCTTAATAAGTTTTATTATAAAAATAAGGCACTTTAGTTTAAAACCATTTTTTACAAGTTCTGTGCTTTCAAAGACGTTTCTTTAGACAAAGCAGTTTTCCCATGCACAGTGCAAGAAAACACTTCATTAATTTTTAAACAAGGGAAAAGTAGGAAGCACAAAAAAGTCCTTAAAATGTTCTCAGATTTTGTGATTCAAGTAATTTATTATACAAGTGAATTGGAATATTGCTTTGATAAGATTAGTCCATAAAGGTATAAAAAGTTCATGGAAAAATCAAGCAGTGTACCCCTGCACATAATATTTTTAATGCTCCTTCTACCCCCATCCAGAAAACAAATGGGAGTCTCTAAACATCATAGGGAGCTCTGTTCCTTGGGCTTCCCCAGTTCCTAGAAGCTCAGTGGAGAACTTAAGGCAGAGAGCAACACATGATGTATTCTTTACCAGGCGATATCTGAAAATGAATTTAACCATCACCTTCCTCTTGTGTGAGAAATTCCTGCATGTAGTTTATCTAAAACTGAGCAAACCCAGTTCAAAACTTATTTTTTATTAATTCAATGACTCATCATTCTCACAATTGCATCCTCACTATCAACATACAAACCAAGACTGTGTTGCAACTGATTTGTACAAACCAAGGACTCCTTTAAAGACCACAGAAAATACATCGGTCATGAGTCCGATCTCTCTTTACAAGTATTAGAAACCCCTAGAAAGATGCTATTAAAGCCTTCTGTGTCCCCCAGGCCCAACAGAGCTCATTAATTACATCTCCAATAATTACAAGGAGTCTCATTCCACGTTTTGCAGTGGAAGAAAAGCAAAATAGAAGAGAAGGCTGAAAAAACAGCTCATGTTGCCTATATTGTGCAAGTTTTACAGGTCAAAATCAGGAAGATTTCACAGCATTTGTTGGCTTTTTGGAACTGGTCACACTCATCTACTGTTTTAAAAAGGCATTGAGGTCTCTGAGATAAGCGGTGAAAAAAAAGTGTGAAAGTTACCCTCAGAATTTGACACAAAAGCAGACTGATTTTGCTACGCAGAAAAGATATTGAAAATAATGTCCTCTGCTCAAAAAATAGTCTTATATGTAACTTCCAAACTGCATTCCCTGTAGCAATATTTCCTTTTATTCAGGAAGAACAGAATACACCATAGTGTTGAGCAGTAAACTGTCGTATTAGGGCTGCAAAAATTGTGTGCTCCCATTTAATGCAGATGAACCAGCCCCTTTGCAAGGGAAGTTACCTCTTCTTTGGTTTGCCTGTCTGTCATTCTTCCCAGCTTTTCAGCATTGTGGGCACAGATTGCACGTAAAAATCAACATAAACAGGACTTCAAGGGCAGAAACCAGAGCAGCTATCCAAGGAAAAAAGAAGCTGTATTTATGGCATCTCTCCGGACAGTTTTTATCAGAAGTGATCAAATATTTTCAGTTGAGATAAAAATAAGCTATTTTTTTCCTCAAGAAGGAAAGGGCCTAGGAAACTCAGGTTAGAATATTACTCTGTACATTTTCATGAGTTTGGGTTTTTTTGTTGAGGGAGGTAAGTTTACACAGTACTTACTGCAGAAATTTTGTTTTAAGTTCTCAACCCAATTTGGTAATTAGTATTTTAGACATCTGGTACAACAGATCATTCTAATTAACTTTGTGCAATAAACTGAGTTTCTACCTTTTGATCCTGAGTATCTGCTGTGATGTGGTCTGTTTCCCCCTCATCTAGCTCTCCCATCTTCATAAGATTGACTTCAATGGTACCAACTGTCTTTCCACCATCAGATGTTCTGGAAAAAAACCCAACCCATGACACTGGGTCACTTGCAACATCAAATTCTTTCAATTAGAATAACATCAGTAAATATTTAGTGCCCTCTCCATTCTGTAAAGTGCAGTCACTGCTACTGAGCTGGCTATTTACCATCACAAACCAAATGTTAATAACAATGAGGCAACTTCTTCAGGACAATGAAAGTTTTCATCACAAAACTAGGAACAGGTAAGTGCTATAAATGGTGCATGAATCCATGAACACTGCCAAGTTTTCATTCTAGACCTTATCCTCTTTGTGGACAATTGGATAAAGGGCTGTAACACTGCACCAATATTCCACTTAGGATCTGCAATCCCAATGCAGAGTACATGGCTTTGTTTCCTAACAATCTGCAAAGAAAGGACATAGTGTATTAATAAAATCCCTGCAAAACCAAAACAAAGAAACTAATCTGAATATCACGAGAAATTATTCAGAATCCACCCCATTTCTTGAACTATATGGGAATGGTAGCATAGTTACAGGTGAATTCCTTTATTATCATCCCCATAAATAGTTTACTTTCAATTAATCGAAAACAAATAACAATTTAGATGTACATCACCAAGAAAAGAGTATCGTTGACTACCTTTTGGAAGAAACAAGGGTTTAAACTCCTGAAAGATACCAAATGCTTTTCAGCTTTCACTGGCAGCACAGCACCAAGTTTATCTCCCCTGGCTTATTCTGAACAGCTAGATTTTTTTGGAAAGGAAGGAAAGAAGAGTAACTGATAGTTTCATAATAATGAGGAAAGGGTAACAAAAGGCACCAAGCAAAAATAAGCAAAAAGGAAATGACGAGAATAAGTTCAGCACAATTACAAAAACACAGCGAGGAAGGAGAATCAAAACAAATATGTGTGGGGCAATACTGTGTATTTTCTGAGCAGTGGAAATGAAGAGTGATGAATCAGGAAAAAAGAATATGTAGAAAAGTTCAATGTCATAAAACCATAAAACCACAGAATTATTGAATATGCTGAGTTGGAAGGGACCCATTAGAGTACACAAGTTCAACTTCTACAGTAAAATCTCAAAAAATAGTTACCCCCAACTTTCAAATTAAATAATTATTTTCCTTGAAAACCATTAGGCTTTAATATGCACTCAGTAGAATACACTCATCTTGCAACTATACAAATGTGTTCTTCTATAAAACCTTGCAAAATAAACATAATTCTTCGTATTTTACATGTGTAAAACTTCATCTGCTCTAAGCCAAATTAATTACTGACAATAAAGAGACTATTAAAAATGAACCTGTTCCAGATAGTTTTGAAACTGAAGAAGCCCATATTAATTAAAAAAGTATCCAGAAGAAAAGTAGTAAGGGTTCAGTGTCCAAATTGTGCTTATGAACAGAAATATGTAATAATTTTGAAAGGGTCCTCTGAATTAAGAACTTTCCCCTCAGTTGCTACAGCCTTGTGGTTTGACTTCTCCTTCTGGTGTCAAACCAGCACCCAAACTAGGCTCTGTCAACAAATGCACTACAGCATTCCCAAGCAGAAAGGGAATACAGCAGAAGTCAGCAAATCACATATCTTTAAAAGCCAAAGTATGTGGTTATAAGAGTGAAAATTTTTCAGCAGCTTAAGGTGTTCTGATCAAAGTGTCAAGCAAATAAGCTGATCCAAGCCAACAAAGCCTGTTGCTCCAGTAAAATGGAAATGCTAACTACACTTTCTCATCCCTTGTCTCTTGTTCTTTAGAATCCTAAATATTTCCCTTGGTACTATTATTAAAAGCTTGGCCTCAGTATGACAGTGAGCATTGCACTGTTTGCCTGCATGAGGAGCAAGATGTATTTTGTATGGGTTTAAAAACAGTGATTGACCTAATTTCACTTTTATATATTTTTTTATTATTATTTTCTTCTCAAAATCACTCCTGTTCTGGTCTAATACATATGTAATATTACAATCTGTTACATGTGTTACCTGTAAGAGAAGGTAATGCAACACAACAAAACCAAACAGTGGGACTTGTTGCATTGTAGTTGCACTTCTTTCTCCAGCTCTTATCTTCCCACACAGAAATATGAAGACACAATTTAACAAAAAAGCCAACAACAACAAAACCAACAAATTCCAAAACCAAAGTTTCTTCTGAATGCTCCAGGCATACAAATCAACAAAGAGCTCAATAAATGCCCAGGGCAAAACTGCTGTGAGCAGTGTCAGATTTTAAAACACCAGCAGTGCTTGACAGTCTTCAGCTACTTGAAAACATGCATTTCAAACTTTCCAGCAATATCATGAGATTAAAACTTCATTTGAAAGAAAATTTAGAAAGAGAAACAGAAGTGATGGAGTGGGAAAAATAAAAAAAGCTTAGTGATCATACTTTAGTAGCATAAAACCCTGTATAATTTTAATTTGCACTAACAGTATTGAGCACACACACACGTTATGTACACACTTCATGTCCTTTGCTTGCAGAGATGTAAAAAGTCTCACACATACACACTGTTCAACACAGCATCAGATAAAGAATTAATTGGTTTTAGGATACTTCATAATGCATTAGAATGAAATCAGCTTATTTGCTGTAGTTTAATGCAGCTGAGAAGGACACTCTGCACTCACATGGCGCAGTGAAGATGATCCCTGCATCAAATTGCTTTCAGTCATGAGTGAGGAGACACGATATCCCCACAAAACAAAAGACTGCACCTTGACAACCTGCTTAGGGTGAGTTGGGATGGGGGATATTGCCAAGAGAATAAAATCAGTATGAACATAAAAAGCCCATACATGGGACAAAAACCACCTGGCTTATGGAGCTGGAAAATTGCTGATGTTTTTTAGCACCCTGGGACAAGGATCAGCAATCATCTGATACCAGTCAGCAGGGCACCTGCACTTGAAATAGATTTCTCTACTATCCCAAGTCCTTAAGGATCCCCAGGTCAGTATTAGCTCCCTCCAATGTGAGGGAAGGAGAGAGCCAGCAGCACCATGAGCAGC
>NW_005054453.1:1109125-1110417 GCF_000277835.1 Geospiza fortis
GACCAAGGCATCCAGACAGAAAAAAGGTAACAAGCTAGTGATGGAAAAGTGAACAAGATGGACTGAGAACAGCAGTCATTTGCCTCCAATAGTGACCTCATCAAGTCTCACTACATGCTGAACATGCAAATTTAGGCCTGCTAATTGGTTCCTATGGCCATACACCTTTCTTCCAAAAAACAAAAAGAAAAAATATTCAATAACACAAAGAAAAAAAGGAAGCAGACTTCACATCTGCATGGCTGTGTTAATTATAAAAGACAAAGTGACTGCCTGTAAAGCAAACTGCATGACTGAGTCTAGCAGGCAGCCCCTTTCTCCAGTATATAATACACAATAAATGCAATTAGCAAAGGCTAACCTACAGATTGTCATAAAATTAATTTCTCTGCTGGTATAATATATTTTGATATATCCAAGCACAAAAGTACTGTACTTATAGAAAAATGTTTATCTGTGAATTCACAGTGAAGCCTATTACAATAATCAATACTGGTTTTAAACAAGTCCACTGTAAATAAAATTCTGTTGCATTCTAAGATAAATGAACAAAATTTTGCAATGCTCAGTTCCTTCTGTTTTCATTATTTCAATGTATAGTTGATTAAGCTTCATGTCAGAACACATTTCACCTTAACTGTATTGGAGATTTACCTGACTTATAAAGTCAAGCTGTTGTTCACCAGCTTCCTGAGGTGGAGGATACAACATGAAGCAGCCAGGAAACTTGGAGGGAGACCAAGTACAACTAGTTGTAGACTCATAATTATTGAATTTTATTAGGGAAAAGCAGCTAAATACATTTTGTAGTCATTATTTGCTAGGGAAGTTATGCTAAGTACATAAATGACTGCAGAAATTATTGTGCGGTTTTCCAATTGTCTCTAGTTAGTTAAACTCTCTGAATATTACTAATACCAAAAATATCTAGGTTTATCTCCTTTCTTTAAAGAAAGTTCAGTCCTGTCCCAGGTTAATGAAAAGATGACAACTAAAATTAGACAGCTAGACAAATAGATACTGTCCAAGAGCTGAAGCACTGAGACATGATTAAAGAAGTCCGTATAGTACATGACTGACAGACACACAGAGACACAACCTCCCAGACAATCTGTTGTTGGGAGTTGGGTTTTCTCTGTTCTTTCCTTATTACCTGTAGAATTTCTTCCACTGAGTTGCTGAGAAACACTGAGAGCAAAGTGGTTGAGACGGGCAGGGAGGGGGAACTCTTTTAGTTTTTGGGAGTTCTGGGCGGGGGGCAGAGATACTGCGAGAATGGGGGCAGATGAAAA
>NW_005054453.1:1110707-1150220 GCF_000277835.1 Geospiza fortis
CCTGCCGGCCGTGCCCGGAACTGCACCGGAGCGGAGCGTGCCGCAGCCAAAGGCGGCGCCGGGCTCCTGCTTCTGTTGGTTACCGAGGCCGCAGCTGTTGTTGTTTGTTTGCTTTATTATACACACTAGTAGAGAACTGTTATTCCTGTTCCCATCTCTTTGCCCGAGAGCCCCTTCATTTCAAAATTCTAATAATTCGGAGCGAGGGGGTTTACATTCTGCATTCCAAGGGAGGCTTTTCTGCCTTCCCCAGCAGACACCTGTCTTGCAAACCAAGACATCTGTGCGATCCGTGCCCTCCCTCTTAGTTCGTCTTTGTTTAGTTCCACTGCTATGGGGTTCCTCGTCACAGCGGCCAAAGGATCAGAGCGGTACTGACACCGTCCCAGTTTCCCAGCGAAGTACCCTACCTACACTTTCGTCAGTCTCTTGAGAGAAGCGTGTCAGACAGATGCACCTTATTTTTGCAGAGAATAAAAAACAGCACTATTGTCTTTTTCCTTCGCTGCTTCTTACATGTAACTAAGTGAAAATAATATCAAAATTGCCCAAGCTAAAGAGGCCCTTCCTGGAAACAGGCAAACTACCACCACAGGGAAAGGGGCTAACAGAAGTACTGACTGCTAGCTCTTTGCAAAAAGCCATAGAGCTCAACTAAGAAAAAACAAAACAAAACAAAACCCCAGCATATGATGCTGTTCTTAACAGAAAGGCATGGTAAAAGATCCTCTAAACTGAACTTAAAAATTAAATCTTCTAAAAAAAAAAATCAGCTTATATTGCTAAATTAGCAGCCAGTATACCTAGCTCTTATTTAGAAAGGAAAAAAAAAATGCATGATTTTATTTTTTTCATTAGACACACTATATCATATAGTCAATATTAAGAAATATTCTCCTACTGAAAAATACTTTTGTTGCATTCAACAGCCCATTTTTTGCCATTCATCATCACAACTGTATGAGAAAGCTGGAAGCAAGTGACATTGCATTATCCTTGCAAAATGAAACATCTAAGTCTATAGAAGACATCTCTATTCTTATAAATTCCATATTGGAAACTGCAATCCTAAATTCCATATTGGAAACTGCAATCCTAAATCTCTAGTAAGTAAATTCCTCTGCCTAATCGCTATTAGTGCACAATGGTAGGAAAACAGAAAAGTAGAGCACAGTGTGTCAACAGTAAGAAATCGTAGACACATGCCAGCTCTCCACAAAATAACAGAAAAATACAAGAGTGTTCCTTTGAAAACACTTTTATATTGTTACATTGTACCTCAGAAAGACAATGGAAAAACATAACTAAAAAAAGGAAAACAAAAAGAAAACGCAGCTAAAAATCAACCAGATTCTATAATTACACCAATCTTTACAGGGCACACCACAGAGCTATTTCCAGGTCCTTAAATCTCTACTTTGAATCTAACAAAGGAGTATCTCAATCACAGGCATTCCCTGATAAACTCCTATCCAAAGAATATCAAAAAGAATTAAATAGAATTTCATGCTCTGACAAGTCCCTTGATATATCCTCTATCCTCCTGAGAGGTACTAATACCACAGGGTGATTAGAGGAAAGCAAGTTTAAATTAGTAGCCTGCTCTGGTTAAACTGCCATCAAAGAAATGTGGATAATTTCTACTGACTTTCTGCTGCTCAATAGTCATAATCAGAAAACAATCCCACTTTTGAAAGGTTAGGATGTTTTTCTTAAAAAAATATCCAACTGACTAAACCCTACCATTTAATGTGTCTGCAAAGAAATTTAATTGGTCTGTCTTTTAGTGTTAGCTGAACAAAGAGGACAACCAAGACTAAAAACATTAATTAAAACCAATTTTTTCATCTATTTCTTACGAGTTTTCCATCTTAACTTTTTGATTACAAATTGGATGGCTGAGATACAAAATATTTACTCTGAAACTGAAGCTTTCCATTCTATCTATTACTGTGCCACCTGTTGGAGACAATCTTTCAGATCAAATTTTCAATATGTCAGGGAAACAAAATTTATCCCAAAGAGCTAAAGACAACTTGAATTTCTGTAAGAATAGATTCTTACAATCACTAAGCTGGAATTCATTTGCCTAGCCATCGATTCCCATAGGGAACAGTCAGTTCACATTTTATCTAATTGAATTTTTTTGTTAGACAAAGTTATCTTCTTGTCAGGCGTGGCATTTTCTGTTTGGGAGAAATTAAAATCAAAGTATTTTGTTAAGTTTGCCCTGCAAACTACACACTCATATACAACTAATCTTGTTGAAATAGGAAAGCAGGTGCCAAAATATTTCAAGAAGGTTCCATTCCTAAAAATCTCTGAATGGGTCATACTTTGTTCCTGAAACCAAATTAAGGCTGTCTTCTTGTGCTCAGGGTAACAAATGTAACACAACTTTCTCACTGCACCCATGTACAACATCGCAGGCATAACATATCCTGGTGTCTCAGTTCTCCCAGTCACAGCTCCTTTCCTCCCAAAATGTTGCCTTTGCCAACACGTGGAGTTTGAGCAGTAGCTCTGTGAAGTTTAACTGCACCTTGCCAGTAATCCCAAATAAGCCTCCACTGTACTTGCAAAAATCAGCTCAACAAAATCCCTGCACTATATAAAGTCCAATGAATTTATTCTGAAAATCACCGTCTAAAAGGTTGCCCCTCACCTTCAAAGGTTTTGATTAGTATCTTCATTTATCTTAAGCCATGCAAGACAGCATCAGGGGTGATAACTGATTTTTTTTTTCTCTTCAGTGCACAGCTTTAAGATGTATCTGCTCAGCCCAGCCCGATGTTTTGAACATTGTCTCTGACCCTTCTGCAGCTCTGTACCCTGTCACTGATTAGAGTTCTATGTCACATTGCCCTACAATTTCAGTATGGCTGCATATAACAATGAGCTGAGGAGACCACAAGCATTTTCACATGGGAGACACCTTCAATAATTAGGACCACCTTCTTTAAACATGCCTAAAATAACCTGCACATTGCTAATTCTTTAAACCACACACACCAAACAAAACTGAGAATCTTACGCTCCTTTCTAAAGGAAACTTTGAATGAATATTCCCTATGCCAAATTCTCTGCAATTCTTCCATGGGTTATCATAGTATAAAATGACCTTTTCTAATCTGGCACCTGCAAAGCTGCAGGTTATAGGGTTGATATTTCATTTTGGTGTTTAATTTTGAATTTGTACATGGCAGAATTAGAAGCACTTCAAGTTGTCATCTAATATACCTGATGGAACACGGAGTTTAAAACACAGTCAAAGAGCAATCATAGAATTGTATAGGCTGGAAAAGACCTTTAAGAGCATTGAGTCCAACCATAAATCCAGCACTGCCAAGTCCACCATTTAACCATGTTCCTCAGGGCCACATCTTCATGTCTTATAAATAGCTCCAGGGATGGTGACCACCCTCTTCCCTGGGCAGCCTGTTCCAGTGCTTGATAGCCCCTCATGTGAAGAATTTTTTTCATGATACCCAATCTAAACTTCACCTGGTGCAACTTGGGGCCACTTTCACTTGTCCTCTTACTTGCTACCTCTTGGGAGAAGAGACCAACCTGCACTTCACAACATCTCCTTTCAGTTAAGAGTAGAGGGTGATAGGGTCTCCACTGAGCCTCCTTTTCTCCAGGATAAACACTGCCAGCTCCCTCAGCCGTTCCTCGTCTGACTCGTGCTGCAGACCCTTCCCTATCTTTGTTGCCATTCTTTGGATGAGAAATGCCAAAGGTTAGTAATTAGAAAAACCATGATTTACAACAGAGGGAAACACTTACCTGAGGGTAAGGGTCAACTGTTGCTCCTTTGACTTTACCAGATCGCCTACTCTAAAAGTTGCACAGCCCAGGAAGCTTCGCTACAAATCAAAGCAGAAAGAAAAGATAATATATTCATTCATTTTTTGTTACTTCTTTTGGTCTCATACTTGAAAATCTTTCTTTGGTACCGAGAAAAATATTGCATTTCAATATAACAGTTTGATACTTAATCCACTAGAATTTTTTTTGTGCTGCATGATTATCACTAAACTGCTAAAAACTTTGGTTTTATGGGCAGGAACCTTTCTCTTTTCCATTAAGAACAGTCTAACAACCTGACAAAATAACAAGTTGTAAGATGTACAGCCACAGGAAAATTTTCATTCAGTACAAGTATTTGCATTTTGCATCTATTTCTTCCTATTTTTCTAATTTCTGGATTACAAGAAGTGCTAAGTTTTCAGTGTTTTACCAAAGTTGTTCTTGTTATGGTTTTTCCTCAAGCCATTGGCACTACCACCCATGTATTCAAAATATGTATGCATATGCTAGGAAGGTATTCTTAAATTGAGTTCAGCACAAGTTTATTAATGGAAATGTTTTATTTCTCTAGTTCTTGGCAATGTTTTAAGTAGTGTTTTCCTCTATTCCCATTGTAAGGTGAACCTATTCACTGCATTAAAATTGCAGAGAAATGTGGTAATGCAACTAGAATGGCTAAAGTTAAATTAGACTACACCACTGTATCTTTTTCTTCTATAAAAATCACTCTTCGCACATAAAAAAAAGTACAAAGAGGAAAAAGGGTTAAATCTTCTTTTGCACTTTGGCTATTTTTTAACCTCTGCCCATCTGCTGAAATCCCATTTCATCAACTTGGCCAGCAGTAGTATTCTTGCCTTGGGAACAATGGGCAAGAAACTAACAGCCATCTTCTATCAATTTATCTTTCAAATCTACAACACAATATCACTTGCTCTAAATAAATTGTAAGAAGATCATGACATTATGCTTAATTTTTAGCAATAAAACAATAAGAAGGACACAAAGTTTGGTTTTTCTTACATAACACTAAGTTCACTGTTGGAATGGCAAATTAGAATTCCAGGCTAAATTATATACATTCTTGGATATACAAATGAAAGAAGAATCAAGTTGCTCTCAGTCAACAGACACTGCCTACAGAGAGCAATGTTCTCTTCAAGGAAAACAGAAAAGAATTTGTCACTGCTGAGAAGAGTTACTTCCTCTGGTAAAAAAAAAACCCTTCAGCCTGCTTTCTTTCAGGAAAGCCAGCAGGATGTTGAGTGCTTGAATGCAAACAATAAAGCTCTACACTAAGATACGTTTTCTTCCATATACAATGTACCGTTCAAAAACCAATTCTGAAATTAGGCAAGCACCAACATTGCAGTTGGTAAACTGCAAACTGCAGGTCTGCAGTTTCGTAAGCTGAGTCATGAGGTATGGCTTGTTCCCATCAATGGCACAGGCTTAGATTTTCTAAGCAGCATGTAAGTAGCAAAGGAAAAAAGACAGAAGTTGAGTGTCGCAGACATCTCTTTGTGAAAAATCTTTTCTTTAGGATTTTTCCTTCTGAGAAGCTGTGGCCTCAGAAACAGATGTAAACAATTGTTATCTGCTGCTGTGGAATGTAACAGGTCCGTCTGGATTGGCCCATCTTGGATATTTACAGTTAATGGCCAATTCAGGACTGAGCTCTCTTGGACTCTGTCTGAGGGAGCTCCTTTGTGATCATTCTTTCTAGTCTATTCTTAGTGTAGCTAGCTTCTGGGAATCTTTCCTTCCTTTTCTTTTTAGTATAGTTATAATATATGTATATATCATAAAATAATAAATCAAGCCTTCTGAACATGGAGTCAACGTTCTCGTCTCTCACCTCACCTGAAAACCCCAGTGACAGCTGTCACAGTTGAGAGTCTAGGGAAGGCTGGAAAAACATTGGATTTGGGAAGTGAAGAACAGGAAGAAAGGAAGAAAAATAATACAGCCACACAAGCAAAGATCACAGTTAGTTTTCAATGCCAAAATGAAAGGCACTTCTACAAAAAAGACATCCAGGTGCAACACATGGTGATGCACAGCCTTGCTGGAGTGAACACACAAATGGTTCTGCCCTCCTTTAGATGAGTCAACATGAGAGTGTTTCTGCACTAAAACTCTGTGGTCACACATTTAGCCCAGATTATTTATCTTCTTCCAAGAGCATATCCTTCTTCATACTTTAAGAACACATTCCACAGCACTGTGTCTCTATAGCAGCCTTTATTCTGGCATTTCATGACATTTGAGTGTTTGTATTTGAAACCTGACCATTTGGAAAGGGGAAGAGGGTTATTTGGAATGAAACTGATATAAGGTTTGGTCACCTGGGGCTTCTTTCTGCAGCAAAATAGAACCATAAATATATTTAAGAATCCTAAGTCAGAATCCTCAAGTGACCAGGGCCAAGAGACAACCACACTGCTCTCTCATAAAGTCAAAGAGCTTTGGTCATTGTACCCACTAAACATGTCTGAGGGTCAGATCTACTTCTCCTGTGTCATGAAATTAAAGGTGAACGATTTTATAGGCTTAAAATGTTCTACTTAGTTCTCTGTTTCATATTTTTATGCTTACTTAGGAAAAAAGAAATTCTTTGCTTGACAACACAGAGCTATGTGCAAAATCAAATAAAATTTTAAATGATCCCATGACCCAAATTAAGAGAGTTATGCTAATGTTCAAGGGGTCTAATATCAAACTGGAGAATACTTTTTCTATACTGATTTAGATACCAATAGTCCACCCTGGGGCCTGAACTGGCAGTCTACAAACCAATTTAACTTTACCCACATGACTTGGAAAGGCTTGGAAAGTAGGCTTTAAACAAAATTAGTGCTGTAATGCTAATTGCAGAGTAACGTTCCTTTGGAATTTTGCTAGTGTTCTAGACACAACAATAAATCTTAAGACACCTGCCTTGAGTAGTTTGATGAATAATCTCAACTAGCCAAAGAGAAAAGTCTCTATATTAGCTATATGGAAAGCTGAAACACATTGATTATTTCACTAAGACTGAACTTGCTGCCAAGCTACAGGTTTTTCAAACACTAGCTGAAGTCTTGAAAACTATGCCAAGGAAGCCCTAGGAAGGCTGAAAAGTCAACACCTTAGGCTAAAAAATTTAAACCTCGGGGTATTTACATGTTTGCAGACAGATCTGATGCCTGCACCAGGTGGTCTTTGTTCTTTTGTTCAGCTCTAGCAGGACCAACCCTTACCACCCCCACCAGGAGTCCATATTATCTGCAAGGTTTTAGCCCTCTCAGTACATCCTAATACCTTTGTCAAATGTTCTGTAGATCTACACATAAAAATGAGTCCTCTGTATGTTGCCAGTTTAACTTCTGACAACACAAACCAAAGGCAACTCCTGGTGCAGATTGTTTGATACCCTGCATACTAAGACCAGAAAGTGACAGCCTAGGCTTCTTGAGGCCAATGCCATTCCAGACTCTCAATCTCATCCAGACTGCTTGTATGATATTAGCAAGGACTTTACATGGTTGTGCTTGTCCCAGGATAGCTTCAGTTGAAAAAGATTTTCAAAAAGATGTGAATGGGATTACATCAATCCATGAGACTACCACTCCTGCCTTGATTGTTTTATTCATTTCACCAAAAACTTTTGCTATTAAAAAGCTTTCCAGCTCCTGTTGAGCACTGAGTGTTTGTGCCTGCCAATGAGATGAAAAAAAACCTAAAAAATAAATCAATTGCTGAAAATAATTGCTTACCCCAACATCTGCTCTTGGTTCCTTGTGATCAGGTAGGACACTGGTGCGGACCTGAGAGAAGGGAGGGGAAAAAAAAGGCAAGAAACCATTATATTTTTTGTTGCTGCTTTCCAATTAGAATGAAAGAAGTGCTCATGGCCTTTCCTTCCTCATATTTTTGACATTTTAGAGATAAATTTAAATGGACCTATATATGTATATATAATTTATAACAACTAGTAATTTAAGCATAATATTTGCTGGTTCCCATAAAGAAAGTCTCTTACCACTGTCCTTTTATCATTCTGAACTTTCCTGAGTGTCTAAAGGGAGAAAAGTTGTGTTCAGTTGTTCTTTTCCTAAAAGGAGATTTTTTTGCTGTAACTTGAGTGACAGAATACTTCATCTAGAGGTGTTATCTGGAAACAGAATTTTCAGCCTCAAGTGAAAGAGCATAGCACATTGAGAAGTATTTTCTCCAAGTAAGTACTTGCCTTTGCCAGCTGATCTGCAGCAGAAATTGTGATCCACAGTCTCAGTGTATGACCCTGCTTCCTTCAGACACATCTCTGAGGTGAGAGATGTTTGCAGGCATGCAGAGAAGGAAAGCCTCTGTATTCTCCCCTAAACGGGACCCCCTGTTGTCCCCATATTTTCAGCAAGGCAGAGCTACCCCTGTACTCAACTGCCTTCATTTCACAAGAGCAAGTATGGGATAATCTGACTTCCTTTTCTGTATTTCCCAGCTATAGTACAGGTTGGTGTGTGGGTGTGTCTTCAGTGTCTATAATTTCATTGTTGAGTGGTGGTTGAGAACAGACAACTGATTAAACAGCAAAAGTTAGATAGAAAATGTATAAGAAAACCTCTGTGACATCCCTGATGGCCTGCCTGGGCCAAAACCAGCCCTTTGGAATAATTTGCTGTTAAAAGCAATGCACAAGGGAGAATACACTGAGCATGCACATCTATTTGATTACCTAGCCTAAACAACAGATAGTCATTCCCCAAGAACAAATTTTAGCTTGATTTCCAAGTATAACTCAAACTCATTTTGTAAATCTCTCTACAGAACACTTTTTTTTCCATGCCCTCAAAAGTGACCCTCAATTCTTCTATTCTAGCTGCAACTTAGTACACAAAAAGAAACACTCCTTTAATGCAAAGATAATTTGTCTGTTTGTTTTTCTAAATACATGTTCTTATAAAGCACCAATATAAAGGCTACCACAAAGACTTGACAAAGCAGAATCACAGATTTTCTCAGTCAGCTCTTATCCCTTGATTTCCTACAGTGAGAACATTGCTTTTTCCACAAAAGCCTGGAGATAGTAAAAAATGCTGTAATTAATTTAGTAAGGGACAGCATACTTTAGAAATCTGTGGGAGTCCTCCTATGGATGCAATTTTACATTTAGATTTTCCACACTAATACATTAGCAACTCCAAAGCATTTGGCAATCTACAGAAAACTAGTA
The DNA here is from genome assembly GCF_000277835.1 of Geospiza fortis. Lineage (NCBI taxonomy): Eukaryota > Metazoa > Chordata > Aves > Passeriformes > Thraupidae > Geospiza > Geospiza fortis. The sequence goes on from NW_005054453.1 coordinate 1,119,736, forward strand.
TAAAATGTTCAATAATGATATTTTTATCTAAAATTAACCTTCAAATGCTTCAAGCCCTGAATGAAAATGAAATTACTGACATTTTCTTGTTGGTGATACTCATCTTTCCCTTTTGAAGCTGAGGAAATAACTTAGAGCAATCTGTTTCTTAAAAGAAAGATGGAGTATCAACACCAAACCGAAAATGCTGTGTCATTTTAAGATGCTAAAAAGCTGTTCTATGTGCCAGCCTCAAAGAAGTGACATCTGGCCCAACAAGTGAGGTATTTATATTTTCTAAATTATTATTATGGCTAATTATTCAAGAGAAATAAACTAATAATGTAAGAATTAACATTCTTTTTCATAATTTACTTATGTATTTGTAACCCAACAGCAGTTCAGCAAATATTTTTAAAAGTGTACATGTTTTTATATGATACTAAGTTGTATTTCACAGCAAGAGAAAGTTAAAGTTTCTTTTACATATACTGAAATCAAGGAAATTCAACATCAATTTAGAATCAAAGAATATTAATTCCTTCTTTTGCTGGATAAAATATCAATTCAGGAGAACATATTTCAGCTTTTCTGACCCAACACAGGCATAGAAAGGGATGGCAACACCTGACGAACCTAGCGTCTTCCATATAATAAAAGCATATTCCTGAACTTCAAATGGATTTAAAATACAGAAAACATTTCTCTTGCATTTTGCAATACTTTTTGGTTCAGCTATGTTTGTTTGTTTTCCTTTGGTTTTAACCCCTTTATAACCAGTAGCTGGACAGCCAAATGTAGCTCTGTCTTTGGTGGGACTGACATGAGACTGTACCTCTCTTCTTCCCAAAATACATTTTGTTTAAAATTAAATCTAATGTCTTGATCCAAGTTTGTGCAGATACATGTAATTTTAGAAACAGTTTTACTATTTGACATTTATTAAAAGAGAAGCCACATACGCATACGTAAATACATACATGGGTGGTACAGTCTGAACACTATCAGGTTGTCTGTTGGTTGAGTTCCTCAACAAACTCTCTGAATGCTGCATTACTGGGGTATCATTATGGGATGTTCACACAGGCCTCATTATAAACACAAAGTCAGCTCCTAAAAACTTATAAAACATAAGAAACAAGTCAGTTCTAGTCCCAGTCCACAAAATGGAAGAGAAAAAATGGAGATAAATACAGAGGATTTGAAAGGTCAAATATCCTCCCAGTGCACTTCTTGATTAAACAAGCTGCCACACTTTCTAAAACCATGTCATAAATCAACTTTTCCCCCCTGGCCCCATCTAGAACAACTATAAAATATAAATGCAAACAGAAAGTCAGATTTTATTCCCATACGTCCACTACTCCGTTAGAATTTCAGTTTTCTCATTATTCGCTCTAGGTTTTCCTGTGCAAAATGCAAACCTCTGAGTGGGGAGTTCATTCACAACCGGGGTAAGACCATGCTTCCCGGGAATAGCACACTGTACTGCTTTACCTCCCCAGACAAGAAGAGATCACAAAGGCATGCAAGAAAGACAGCTTGTGACTTAGACTAAATGCAACAAAGTTTTTGACATTTATCCATTCCTGTAATTTTGTTTGTAGAATAATACAGTTACCTTTTTACACCACTGTGGAGGCCTGTGAACCTACTGGGAAAAGGGCAGTGGCAATGCCCTGGAGGTATGCACCACAGGCTGCGGGCATCCCCCATAGCTGAGGGAGAGACACAGGGCTTCTGCCAAAGTGCCCTGCAGCACTATGCCAACTTACCCCAGCTGTCTATTCCCCATTGGCCGTCCCTACCCCTTTTACCCCTATACGTTCTCATAATAGGAATATTCCCTACTCCCCAGTGTTTCCCCATTGGTTCATGTAACCCTGCCTGTCCACCCTGGCACTGCCTGTTGGCTCCTGCTCTTTGTACTGCACCTATGCCCTCAGCTGATGGGCCCTGATGCTTTGCTTCACCCTCTGCTTTGCACATTTACACCCTGGACCCTCCACTGTCTGCCGTCTTCTGTCCCTGGACGCCTTCGGTGCCAGACCCGAATAAACCCTCGCTGGAAGCCCATACAGGAGATCCTCCCACGGCCTGCCTGCCAGCTGTGGTGTGTGGAGGGTGTGAATGCCGTGTGCCTGCCCAAACCTTCTCCCGCTGCGGACGCTTGCGGGGCAGGCAGCGGCAGCGACCACTCGCCTCGCCGCTGCAGAGCGCAGCTTGCTGAACCAGGAGGAACACCAGGGGACAACAGTGGGCACTCATAATAGGCTCACTTTTCTTTAAATCTCACACAGAACAATATGCAATGAGGAATGCATTTGTCACAGACACATTATCAAATTTCTCTAGGCATAGAAGCTAAATTCAGCTTTAATGAACTGTCCTTTAGTAGAAGACAGCTTTGTGTCATTAAAAGGAACATTTCTTTCAGTCATTTGCAGCACTCTGAGCCACATTCTCACACACTGTCAAAGTACAGAAGATTTATTCACTATCATTACCAAATCTTTTGTGCCTGCCTTTAATTAAAGCCTTTGCATTTCAGTTGACAATCCAAGGCCATGTTCAGAATGCACTCAAATTTCATAAACAAATAATGCTAGATCCTTCTCTTGGTTACTGTGGATTTATTCCATCAAATCAACAGAGGCTTCCAGTGACTTCCAGTACTCACTGCTGTTGGCTGCTCAAATGCACTCTTCTGCCATCATTGCTATACAATCCTGGCATCTCACAATAACTAAGTACACCCATCAGGCAAGGTTAGGCAAGGCAAGATAAAAGAGACTACCGAAAGCAGTCACTGAAAAATTTACTTGCACTCCTTCAATAAAGCACCTTCCAGGAAAGCATTCCCAACTTCAGTAAAACTGAAGTCATATGGGAACACAACATCCACATGCATTAACCTGGAGGTGCTCTGGGATGGTGACCATCTGCACCTTTCTGCTGCCACAGGGAAAAGAACACTGAACTCTGCTAACACAGCCATACAGCTTCACAGGCAGCTGTGACAGGCAGTCAGCCCCATCCTCACCACCACTGCCTGCCTGCCAGCCAGCACCACCACCCATCAGAGTCCAGGAGTTACGACTTCTTGGAATTTCTCAGTCAAAGAAATTGCAGCTTCATGTATTCGTGCTGGGTGAGCCTAAAATGCCAATATTGTTATGGGGTTCTGCAACAACATCAATCAGCTTTTACAGGACAGAACCCATTCCAGTACATGCAGCAAATTATTTTTTGAAGGAAGATATTTTACATTTACCAGCTATTTATTTTCATCATATAGATTAACAATTTGCTAAATAGTTCTGACGCAAGAGTGGTGGGGCAGGAGCTGGATTTTCCTCTAGCTCTGGTCCAGGGGGTTTTCCAGATGCCTTCTATCCCTTTGCTGTCACCAGAACTGATGCCTTGTGAAGGCTGACCTAGAACAGAGGCTAGACAGAGCTGAAGAATAAAGTAGGGATTTATTAAAAGGCCTCAACAGATCCACCTTGGGCAGCACAGGAGCCCAGCCAGGGCTACACCCATGGTGAACCCAAAATGGTCACAAACTGGACAGCTGGTCACGGGGTCTCTCCCTATTGTAAGTTCTGGTCCACTGGCATATTGGAGTTAATTGTCCAGTTACAGCTTTAGGTTATGAAGTCCCATCTTTCTTGGTTTTCTCTCTTCATTCCACCATTGTTTGTGCTCTTGGGCCTGAAATTTGGATCATTTGTCCTTGGTTCCCAACTAGAGAAGGAATTGTTTTGTCTACCTACTCTGTGAAGAGAGCTCTGCCCTCATATGAAGCTCAGAACTACACACTAAAGCAGTACAGAATCTGAAAAATAAAAAAGCTAAAACCTGAGGCATCATTTCAATCAACATATTGTAATCAGCAAAGTAAAACACTTCCATCAATACTTTGTTGGATAAGGGCTTATTGAATGGAGGACAATACCAATACAGTAATTTCCCAACCTTCAGTGCACAATTATTTCCATATAAAACAAAAGAGAAAATCTTTTCAAAATGGACATGCACATGGTATTGCAGGATTTTACAGTTCCAATAGAAATCCTGATAGGCAGAGAAACTAATAAATGTTAAAACTTAATTAAAGATGAAAACTAATAAAGGGAATATAAGCTATATCAAATTACTGCAACATTTTATAATAACTGTATGATTTTTATTATATATTAATTATTTTAAACTTACAAAATATTTATATATATATATAAATGTGTGTGTGTGTGTGTATGTATTTCCTACTACAGATAGTAGGGAAAATATGTATGCCTCTATTACTTGCTGTATAGCAACTGACAGTTTCATCTATTTACTTATCCGAAAAGGTCAAACAGAAGGACAGGACTATCTGCATCCTTTCCATAGGCAGTGTTGGAATGTGACTCTTTTGCAGAGCGTGGAGTCAAGACCATTCATTGGGCAGCACTGACAGTGTGTGCTACCTCTAGGCACACTCCTCAAGATGCAATGTGAGGATAATAGAAAATACATACTTCTCAGTCTCTAGGAATCTTCATAAATTGCTTTTCTTCCAGATATCTCTACAGCTCAGTATCTTTCTCTGTGTAGCCTGCATCTTTGTGTGCTTTCTAGAGAACACGTGGCACAAGAGAAGAATCACGAGATCCCCCAAGCAAAGACTGAGGTTAACAGAATTTAACAGCTTATGTAGGTACGTAACTTAATGTATGAATAATGAGCAGAAAACCACAAAATCTTGAGTGTGTGATTAGAAATACACACTTGTTTGTCTATTTTTACAGCTTGGGCATTTGATCAGAGTTGCCTTAGAAAACCTCACAGTTCAAAGAGAACAGATTACTTAGGAACTCTCTCTGTACTGAGCACACCACAAAAAACATACCAACTCTGCAGCATCCACATGGAAGCTGGAACTTCAAGTGACAGAAAAGATCTATACATTATGAGTGCTTTGGGGCATGCAGCACAGAGTCAGATCTGATCCAGCAAAGCTTATTAACTCGGCATAATTGCCAGCCATGGTAGAGCTGCACCACTCTGCCCTGTGCCTCAATGCAAAATGACACCAGCCCTACCCATACAAGCACCCAGGGTAGCTCAGAGTCCAAGCAGAGGTTACATTGTGGGGACAGCAGGGCCCAGCTCGGTATGGATCACAGCTTCAGCTGCTGGCACTTGCTCTGCAGATCACCAAACACAACTAAGATGTGCAAAGAGGAAAAAAGGCAGCTCCTGTTATCGGCCATTCCCCCACAAAGCATTAAGATCACAAACACAGCTTGTTCCTCAGTACATTGCAAAAAAACCCTGAAAATCACAGAGCTGAAAAACACCTCTTTGGAACACACTTGTAACCACCTCCCCATATTTAGGTCTATTGTATTCCACAGCTATTTACTTTCATATAGTAAATAAATAACCCATGAAGGCAAAGTCCAAAGATTGATTTATCTCATGTAGCTATTGGAAGTAAGAAAAAGCTGTCAAATCTAGCCACATAAATCTAAATAATTTTAATATGTTTTTAGTCTATGCAATGAAAAAATGGAAGGAAGAAAGAGTTTATTTACCTTCTTAACATAGCACACAGCATAAGACTGGATTCAATTTTTTTAACCAATTTGAAACAGCATTTTTTCTGCAGAGAAAGCTCTGTCATGTAAGGTTATGCAACAGATTAAAAGTGACAAAGAGAAATGGCCTCTATAAATTAGAGATAATTAACATTTGAGTCTTAGCATCATGAAAAATAGATGTTCTGTTACTCACAATTAATTTGCTCTTTATTGAAATTTGGGGTACGTATACTTTGCCAGTAGCAGTTGCTGTAGAACATTGCTTTTTGGGGAGGGGGAAAAGCTGTGCACTGCTGCACCCAGTTAAACCTTCTTGTGTTGCATGAGGAGCTCATCATCATTGCCCTCCTGAACAGCTCCCAGTAAAACACAAACTTTGCACTGTGCCTCCAGTGCACACTTTGCACCCGTGAAGGAGCACCCACAGGCGATGGCTCAGGCACTGCAGGGGCTCAAATACAGCAGCAAAGTGTATAACTGTGACAGGGACACTCACCCACCCCAGGCCCCCACAGTGATGAGTGCTGACTGGCACAGACAGCAGCATGTTGCTGTTCATCAGTCAGCCTGCTGGGGTTTTTTTAAGCAGTTGAATTTTTGCAATCAATGACCACTGGTAGCAAGGTAATGAGCTACAGGCTTTTTCTGCCATCTTTCAGGCTTTTTTGAACAAAGCCCAGTGATGCAAAGTAGCCTTCTAAAGTCTTAATAGGTACTGAATATTCTAGGCATTTGGTTAGTTATAATTTTAATGAAATCGAATATAAAATCACATTTAAGTCTGTAGCTGTTACAATCAGCCAGTTAGCATTGCCTCCTCCCCATAATAATTTCCAGGAATGATCACTTTAAAGTCTGTTTTATACTGGGAACAATCTGCAAAATCTGAAGAGTAAAGAATACCCTTCAAAGTGCCTGCAATGCCTCCTCTTCCCAGCTTTCTTCCACTGCGAAATAAAATTCACAAAATGCAAATTCTGGCTTCTGTCAGCAAGCTACAGATGGAGCATTCCCAAGCTCTTTTGGCTCTTCATTTACATGGACCAGCCAATGGGGACTTGTGTCTCCCCAGATCCAAATACCTCAGGCTAGTTACTGCAATGCCACTATTCAAAAATCCCTGAGACAGACTCCACAATCCAAAAAAGGCAGCAGGTAATGGCAGCCAAAGAAATCCAGATGTTCTGACAAATTATATCCCAAAGAATGCTTACTCTAGAATGATGAAGAAAATAGGAGATAGGAATATATGCCACAGGGGGGTTTTATCATGCTTTTCCACCCTACTCCCCACACACCCAGCTGTGCACACTGCTTCCCAGAACACGACTATCCGGCAATCTCTCAGTCTGTCTGTCTGAGCACCTTGCTCGCCTGAAGCAGCAGACTCTAACCTGAGCGTTCGAGTCAGAATTCCAGGGGAAAATGCCTTCCTAGAATGCAAGATTTCAGCACTGTTCACAGGGCCTGAGGCAGCTGGGTAGGAAGAGAAATAAAAATGAATCTCATTCCCATATGAATATCAGAGAACCTGCCAAAAAAACAATGCTAAAAACCCAAGAAAAGAACTTGTACTCTAATTACTTACTTCAGGGGAAACTTGAGAGGATGCAAGCCACAGCTGGTAAAAAGCTCCTACAGTGGTCTGATGAACACCCAGGTCAACTCCATCTCGCTTCAGTGTATGGCAGACAACAGGAATTAAAGCAAGTATTACTGGATTGATCAGATGAGCTCAAAGGCGTAATAAAATTTCCAGAACATGATCTTCTGCCTCAAAATTTCAGCAAAATTTAAACTTTGACTGTGAATATCTGACAAAATAAACTGAAATCCCATATTTTGATTTACTGAATAGTCTTTTTTGAGTATGCTAAAGTCTACGTTTCATAATTTGCATCTATTACCATAAAAGCTGCATTAAGAAATCTTACCATAAATTAAACATGATGCCATTTCCACTGACGAACCAGTTACAAGAAACAAGATTTATTTTATTCATTTTGTAGAGGTATTTCCAACACTCCCAGTTCCTTAACAGATTGCAACCTCTACTCAAGTGACAAAAGGTTATTCACATATTAAACACGGAAAAAAAGTCTTGCTGCCTTAAACAAGTCCAGACCTTTCAAGACTCTACACAAAATATCCCTGTCTTCTGACTCACGGCAGAAGCTGAAATGAACTCGGAATTTAACTTGTTGAAGCAGTCACATCCCCAGTCCATGAACCTCCAAAGTTCCCTTGAGAAGCTGGTATTATCCCTGTGCCAATACCTGAGTGCATTTCCAGCTGGGGGCCTTAAGTTCAATATTTTGAAAGAGTTACTTTTATGTGAGGTACCAAACTAACCAAATATCAGCTCTCATAGAAGCAAACAATAGTTTTAAGATCACCCCCAAAAAACACTGAAGATTTTATCCCCCACTCCATGTTTTATGGTAACTTTTAAACATAAATTTTTAGATTCTAAAGTGAACATTTTTAGAGCAATTAAGCTCAGCCAGTCAGTCTTGACCTTTTGATTTCCCACTGGGTGTCTCCCACAGGGAATTCCAGCAGTGGATTTTCCCTGCAGCTACTGCTACAGGCAGCTGCAGCAGCAGCATCACCAGGACAAACTTTGTGAAGACTTAAAGGGACGGGGCTCACATTGACTCCCTGCAGTCTGTGCTAGGTCTACAAGCAGAGCCATCCATCAGTAACCTGGACATCTGTGAGACATCCAGAGAAGCAGGTAAAGCTGCATATGAAAGAATATGACTGGAGCATGCATTTTCTGACTAAACCCACTCCCCTCAAAATCCATCATAGGAGTATGAAAACAAACCAAGAGCCTGGTATTTTCAGTAAGAAAAACCAAAGTATTAGCAACACACAATCAGATTCATCATCCAATGATCATTTTCAGATCATTGATCATTTGTTTTAGTATTTTACTGTCACAGATGCCATATAATAAACCTCCCCACCCATTTTTTAACTACACATTGAAATTATTTTAATTTCCTCTCCCTCTCTTCTGACTGGAAGGTCATTCAAAGAAATGATTGCAATAATAGGTCAGAGTCATCTTCTAATCTACAGCCCATCATTATTCATGGCGAGTTTATATTCCTTTGCTCTTCTGCCAACATGGTCTTTTAGCTAAGTAATTCTTTTCTGTTCCTCATACTGGTCTCCTGATGAATTAATAAGAAAGGAATCATATGCCCTCTTGTACTTCGTTTTGTGAGGACAGTAAGCCAAACTTGTCCAGTACACTGTCATACAATAAGCTCTCCATTCCCCAGATCACGGCATCTGCTCCAGTCCCATTCATCTTTCTTAAACACAAATGATCCAATTACTGCCAGCTTTCCAGAAGAGGCCTAACCTGCGTGCATGGAACAGGGTTCCCTGGATTCCTCTGGGAATCAGCTCTGTATCCCTCTCTCTGCTGCATTAGATCCACGGCTCAGTTACACGTTGAACAACTAATTTACCTGTGTTTTCCTTCACACAATTTGTTTCTGACATATTTAGTATTTGTCCACCCAAAAAACTTCATGTTATTAGAAAAGCACAGACACATGTACTGAGAGACTACAGCATTTCATCCTGTTTGTATTGTTCCTGACTGCCCTGAAGCAGCTCCATGGGTAAGGAGTAGTATCAGCTGGCAAACTCTGTTTTTTTTAGGAGAACTAAGGGAAATTTCTGCACACACCAAACTTTTCCCTAACACATAGAAGCTGAAGGACTCTCACAGAAATATCCACAAAAGCAAAGAAAATTATATTTGTCTAGAAGGATTTTTCTTTTGTTCTTCTGACAGTTTGTGATAATGTTTAAAAAACAGTTGAGGCTGAGGTCTGGTAGTAGTATTAACTAATGGATAGGATTTCAGTTCTCTTTGACAGAATTAGGGGTAAAATTGCTCATCAGATTTACTGTGGTAGAAGGCTTAAGTATATTTTAGACAGATGAGAGGGAGTAGGTAAATATTTGGGGCTTCCTACAAGCTCTGTTTTCTTTGCCTTCATAGAAAGGATCTATTTATTCATAAAAGTCTGTTTTAGCAAGATTATAGCTGCACTTCCATAGTTAATGTCCCTTCCAGCCTGTGGAACTGCAGCACTCCCATGAGAATTACTGTTGTGTCCAGGGCTCCCACATGCTTCATCCGCATTTCTAACAATCCACGCCTGAGGGGAGCATGGAATTTTCTCAGAAGAACCTCCAGAAGATCCTGGGAAAATAAATGTTGCCAGCTATCCAAATGTAAACACTCCCAACTATCCAAATATAAACGTTTCTAAAGCTATCTAAAAAGAAAAAATGTACTTTTTTTTTTCATTTGAGAAAGCATTTTTTCTTGGATTAAAACAGTTAAACCTGCATAGCAAGAATTAAATTCTTAAGTACACAAACACTAAAACCCATAACCTCCTGATCAGCTATCTTTAAATAGTTTTTGCTAGTGCTCTGCCCTTTGCTCCCTGTCTTCTGAGATGGGAAACTTAAAGGAGTTTTATTTATTTATTTATCAAATAAATTCACTGCTGGCTTTAGAAGAATTTTTGAGACAAATGTGTCATCTCTCCCACAATCTAAATTAGTTTCTGCTTTAAAGGAAGAAGGAGGTATCAGTGGAAATGAGTATCTCTGTGGGACTATTTTACTATGCAGCAACCTAAAAGAAACTTTGTACCTACAAGAGAAGGTAAAAAGCAGATTTCACACAGTACCTTCTCTCTCGTGTAACAGACACAGGTTTATGCGAAGAGCACTTCATTTTTCTATCAGTGATACTGTATTCATGATTACTTCCCCATTAAACACACATGATTTTGCTCTCAAAACCGTTCCACAGGAAGACCAGTTTTCCTCACCAGAGTACGTGTCATTGTGCTTAAGTGCCACATAAAGATAAACCCTTTCCCACCTCTACAGTGTCAATTTTACTTTTTTTTAAAGCATAACTGCAATCTGCAAGACATGATAATGCTTTTCTACAACCATGATCAAGCTCTTGCAGAGATGTTACTTAAAACCAAGTAGGTTATGAGCACCCTACTTTCAGACTGATAAGAAGGCTCAGGAAAGTTCATAGTCACGGCTGCCTGAGCTAGGTAATTAAATTCTGATTCTTATGAAGCATAAGGTCTGAATAAAGACATTAGGCATATGCTTTTAAGCAATCATTTTGCTTCTTGCAGAATTAATGTTCTGAGGATGCAGAAAGATTCTAAGGCTCAGAGAACCAAATATATTTTAATATTTTCACTACTTAGAAAAAAATAGAGTTTTTTTCAGAACCTGAAAAGTGGCCTTTTTTGGGGAACTGTTTCAGAGATGCTTTTTCTGCAAATAAAAAGATTTATTAGGAACAATATTGTTGGCAAAGCTGTTTAGGTCTGAAATTTGACCACCACGCTTCTATTTCTAGAAATTACTTACAGATTCTTTCTTCCTTTTATATTACATATTCTTATTTGGAAATTCAGCATGATATTGTTTTCTGGGAAAGATAGGATCTGTTATTAGACAAGCTGACGTAAGATGGAAACAGACAGTTTTTTCTTGGCCCATGGTTCCTTCAGGCACTAAAGAAAGCTTGTGCTTCTGAAAATTTCTGTGTTTTCTCCATCACACCAGCTCATCTAACAAAAGGCTACCTGCTCCTGTGGATCCTTAGCTCACCCCCAAACTGCCATAAGCACTGTAAGGAAACAGACACTCTCTCAGTGGTATTCAGATGTTTAAAGCCAAGCCATCTCCATCGTATCCCACCAGAAACATTTTCTGAGAGATATCCAAACACCAGCCACTACAGCTTATTGAATGAAGGAGCCACAACCAGCTGACAGAAAAGTTATGGCACAAACTCCAGTAAAAGCATTGCCTCCTTCATATTTTACTTTTTTCTTTTCTCTTATGATGCTCAGGATATTTTTTCACTCTTGCATCGTTTGTTGCTCCCAGCAGTGCTCTGCAGAGATGACAGTCCTTGCTGAGTCACCGTTCACTTCCTCAGCAAGTTACACAAAATAGGGTTGGATGCAGAGATTTCAAGTCAGCATTGCTTCTCAGGATATGTGCAAATTGACACCAGGAATGGGAGCAGGAGACTTTTAAATAGGCCAGTGTTTCAATGCCTCTGAACAAACGGCACTTTTAAAAAACACTCTGTCGATAAACAGCCTAACCTAAAACCAGTCCACTCATTAAGAGTACATCTGGTTTAGAGAAGTGCTTTACATTCTTTTTTATTTGAGTTCAGGTCTAGATAAATGAGCTTCTGGAAGGAAGCTGCATTTTAAATCATTAACAGTTCTCTCCAATACCAAAACTGATATTAGAAATTAACTAAAAAATGAGTCTACAACAAGAGTAGGGGATGAAAAAAGCACATGCACATTTCCACAGCAAGGATTTTATGTAATCTAAATTAGATGACAGAGTTGATTTCTGTCTAAATAAAGTGAAAGGAACAGATACATTTTGCCATAGATGAATCTAAATTTACATCACTTCAAATGGGTCACTACAGATAATGCAACATCTTGAGGAGGGACTTCTGAAAACCAGTGAGAGATTCTATCCACTTAATAAACGACATAGTCTATGCTTCCAAAAATGTGTTGGTAGCCTTATGTATCATAAGGCCATGTGTCATAAGTTACAGGTATCATAATTCAGCCAAGTACAGAGCGGCTTCACTCCTTCCACATTCAGTAGAACCTCCTTCCCTGACAAAGGGAATCATTATTTGTAAAAGAAAAGCATTTTAACACATGATGAATGATATGAATAGTAACTTTACATGTGAAAATAATGTAATCTCTTCAGCTTGGGGACAGCTGGTGATATAGCACCCTCAATAGCACAGCATCCTATGTGCTGGCAGGATAATGGTAGCTCTAGAAAATTAATGTTTAAAGGCTTCCCCTTCCACAACTCAACTAAAAGGGAAAAAGATATATGCAACAAAGAAGAGCTTATATGTGAAATAATGTTGTATTTGTAGAACATCACACCATAAATTCTCTTTAAATTATTGCAGACCTACATTGCATCCAATATGACTATTATAGTGGAATCATAGAATCATCAGTGTTGGAAAAGCCCTCCAAAAGGAGTCCTCCAAACTCAACCATCTTACAGATGGGTCCTTCTGACAAAAATCAAAAGCAAGACAAAGCTCCATTAGATAAAAACGCATTAATTTTTATCTAATTACTTCCAGGAAACATTTCAAGATATTAACTAATTTAGCACGAATGCCAAGGGTCATGTGCCCAGTTTTCTAATAAAACCCATTCAATTTCCAATGTTAAAAAAGCCATATCCAGCAGCTGAATTGTACAAGTTGATTCAGAATCAAACCCCAAAAATACCACCCCCAAAACACAACCCAAAACCACCCACAAACACCTCCTACACACAGATTTATGACTTTTTATTTCTTATACTACAGATAAACAGTCCAAGTCCTCATCTACAACACTAACAGCCACACTGAAAAATGACAAACAGAATATGAGGATGTAATGAGGGCAATGAACACTGGAGATGTGTAGAGAGTGTAACCTTAAAGGGAGACAGGCAGTGTCTGTTTCACACACATCATTTGAAACACCCTATATAAAAGTTTATCACATCTTTCTGAAGACAGAAAAAATCCCATTCTCACATATATTCCCCAACTTAGTGATTATTTTGTACAGTACCAGTATCATCAGTATTATTTTGAAATTAATCATGAGTCTTTTCTCCATCTATGAAACTTCCATAAAGTTGGCCAAAATTAATTTTGTCATTTCTAGCTCATTTCACAAAAGAAAGAATAAAAAGGGTCAAAATGCTTTTCAATATTTGGACTAGCAAATCGAAAAACTATTTTTAAAATCTAGGAGGCTAATAATTTAACTTTAAAAAGAACCAAACACCAGCAAAATCAAAATAAGTATTCCCATACACATCTCCTAGAATTTGCTACACTTTCCTTTATTTGCATATAAATATTAGCACCATTAAAAACCATCTTTATTCAGATGTACAAGAATGAAAATGAGCAGTTAAACCAAAGTATACCAATTGTTTATTTATACACCTTCAATAGACATGGCCTAAACAAGAATAATTTCTTTCTGTTGCAGTCTGTGATTTCATTAAGTCACTCTGCTCAGCTTTAAGCACTAAAGATCTTGAAATAATATCTAATTTAATACTGCTGCAAGAACCTTAACTCCAAAGTTGTCAGCATAGACCTCATCAGAGAGCCATTAATATAATACTCTTTATTGAAGTCTGTATCTTTTGGTTTTGAAAAGATCAGAGTGGAATAAAACCCACATTAACGATCTTCAGTAATCACCCCCTGCAAAAACTAAAACATGCTTGGACTTGAAAGTACACATTTAAAAATAATAGCTGAGCATTCTTTTAAAAGGAAGGTCCAGCGCTGATCTAAATTTCATGTGAGGCTTCAGCTCAAGATAATGTTAGGATTAACAAAGTGGGCATGACAGGTCTGATTTAAAGACTGCAGCTTAAAATTCTCCTTCTACACAAATCTCATGGCACAGAAAGGCAGTGATTTATGTACCACTCTCTACCACCATAACTTCTCCACAAACCTTTGAGCAATCCACAATTGCAAATACCTTGAGAGGGACAGTTTCAGGGCATGTGAAGGTCCCCCAAAATCCCAAGAATTCTCAAGGTTGTTCTGAGTTAACAATACTTCCCTTTTCCCTTGTGTATGCAAGAATAAACCAAGAGCCCTTGAATGAAACCCATGAAGAACGTTTTGCAAACACAAGAGTGACAGACTTTCAGACCTCTGCAGGAAGGTCAATTGTGTGAAATAGCAAGCTCAAAAGCTAGACATTTACGTAAGTTTTTTTCTGATCAATATTCATCTCATAAAAGCCGTCCATGTCTATGTAAAACTAAATACCTTTGTCCTGCAGAATGGAGGACCTAAGATGCTGGAGCCCAGACATCAATTCTCTGCTCCACATGTCCTTTCATTTCTGTCATGGTAATTTTTGTTTCCCCTACCACAATTTAATTCAACTGTTAATTGATTTTTCTACCTAGCATCTTTGTCCTTAGCACATAGCAATTCCTTCCCATGCTGCCCAGTGAAACGTGTCATTCCTGAAGCAGCACTTCCCTTAATTCCTCACCATGACTCACAAGAAGACAAAGAGAACGGTATTTTCAGCCTCTGTCAGAGAGAAGTCAGACTCCACAATACTCAGCACCCAGACCCTTCTTTTCTTCAAAAGCCATGTGCCAACCGAGGTGTATTTTCTCCTGAGATATTTTTCTCCTGGAAGAGAGAATTATTTTTCCTGCCTAACAATGAGCTGAACACAGTGATCTACAAAGCCCTGCTGAGGGAAGCTGGTATTTAACATCTCAACCTGGACAGCACTAGTATGGATCACATGTCATAAGCATTTTTCCAGGATTTCTGGACTCCCATGATTCAGAAACTTTTCTTTGCTGGTGGGCCAAACTTCTACTCGTTTCCATTCTTCACTACCAAGAATTTAATAATAAAGTTTGCTGCAGAAGTTTCCTTTTCATAAAAGTCATTATGAAGTTTTACCACCGGTGTATGAAACAAAAGTTAAGTTAATTACTCTTTTTAATTTTATAGACATAAAAAGGAAACTCATGCAAATAAATGCCTTCATTTAAAAAAAAAATACCATTCCCTCTTTTAAAGTTTTATTTGTGAACACAGCTGGTAGAAGCCTTGGAAAAAGGCACACTGCTGCTGAAGGACTACTTTTTGGTACATGTCTCTTCCAAGTTTTTCCAAATGACAGAACCTATTTTACTTCTAACTTAAGTTTCTACTTAAAAATACCATACCAGTTATCCATAACATATATTCACATAAACTTGGTTCTTCCAAAGACAACATGAAGAAGCAGCAGCTGGAAATGTCAGCATCATGATAAGTATCATTAGTCTTATGGCCAAAAAATTCCTGTTAATTCTTCTGGTTTGCCATGTAGATTGAAGATCATTTTACAATCGTGCACTTCACTTGCCTACACACAAGAGAGCTCCTGCCAGTACTGTAGCTACCATCCACAATAAAAAAAATGGACTTCAGAAAAAAAAAACCACCAAAAAAAAAGAGAAAAAAAAAACAAAACCAAAAACAAAACAAAAAAGAAACAACGCATACAATCCCTCCCCACCCCAAAAAAGAAACAACCCAAAAACCAAACCAAAACAAACAACAACAACAACAAAAACAAATCCAAGTGAAATCTGGAAGATTTTTTTTTCCCTGCTAAAAAGTGATCTTGAAAATGACAAAGAATTATTCATGGTTTTAACCTTTTTGTTCATGTACTGTGTTGTGGATGCTAAAGATCTCTCAAGGGCAGAGCTACTATTCTTTTTCCATTTCACCAAAGACATAAGCACAGTGTCATCTCAGCAAACTACACTTTCCAAGAAAGAAAATCTGTAGGCTGGCTTCCATTTTGTCTTGCATATTTCTCTGTAAAGATAAGCACCAGTGCCTAGTGAACATCATTTAAGAAAACCAAACTTCCTGAGCAGATGCTCAGTTTGCTTCTAGCACTGCCTTCGTATAGAAAAGCAACAACAAAAGCCACTTCCAGTTATGCAGTTCAATTGTATTAACAGCAGTATTTTTTCCTCTCCCTTTTTAAATTTCCCACATCCTGTGCTGATAATAAACAGTTCCAATACATTCTTTATAAATCCTGCTCTGTTGGCAACCCATGAATCATCTGGCAAAATAATTCCTCATGCCTGCAGGGCACAGATAAAGGCTGCCCTGTGGCACCGGGCCAGTAGAGCACATTCACTTGTTCGAGACACTAGGAGTCGGCATGGTTACACTGAACCCAGAAAAGGGCTTTACTCTTTTCTGTATATGTATTTTTCTTTTTTTAGTAACCAGAAATCAAACTGGGCTCTGTGCTTGACTTAGAGCAACCAGCTCATTGGTCACCAAGTTCACATCACAAAGGGAAGTCATCTGTGCTTTTCTAAACTCCCACATTCACAGCCTTTCTATATTAAGGCCTTAACAAAGTCCATCTGCAAAGTTTCAAATTCAAAATTATCAAAGTTCACATATATGTCTTTTAACTTTCTTTTAATACTCACCACCACATTGGCAAGTATATTCCAGGGCATTATATACTAGCATTTATAATAGGATTTCACAGAATTTTTTTCTTGTACAAATATTTTCTGTACTTTAATATACACCACTTTCCATGAGGAGACACACACACATCAGACTGAACTAAGCAACTGTTCTGTTATCTACTCCTGACTTTCCTGCTCTTTATTTACTGAGAATAAGATCTGTTCTCTCCATGTATGAAAGAAAATAATTCATAAATGGCTTCATGCTCCTGCAAATTTCAGTAATTCCCGTACAATAGATCAGGAAAGCCTGACACCCACATTTCAAATTTAAAAGAAAAACAACAAAAAACCAAAACAAAATAAAAAAAACACCTCTCCACTTGTTTGCATATTAAAATAAGCAACACCGCCATACTCAAAATAAGTGAAAACAAGCTGCAGTAAATAGTCAGGGTGAAGCCCCCAGAGGCTGACTGGCAGCAAAGCAGGACAACACAAAACATTTCAGCAAAGGTTACACACAGTAACATTTAAATTAAAGGCAGCTCAGTTGGGTAACTAAATGAAATGCCAGCTCGAATCACATTCCTGGCCATCACACACACTAATATTCCATGGAACTCTCACTGCAGTGTATCTGCTCCTGCAAAAAAGGGTTAATAAACCAAGAAGCTATGGAAAAGCTTTGGATCCCTATTCATTTCAGGCAGACAGATGAACTCTAGCTACAAAAGCATTAAAAGAAAAAAATCTTTCTATTACCTTTAGGGTTGTGTACTTATATACCTTTGAGAAAGAAAAAGAAAAAAGAAATGCATTAAAGTTTTTTTTTTACTTGGTTGAGCTGTTCAGAAACTGTTTTACGTTATGGCACTCTTCCTCCATTCTGGTCAGAATTCACCACACAAAAGAGTTAGGGCTAAAATTAGTAACTTTGCCTCCTCCCACAGCCCAAGACCTCCAGAGATAAAACGAATTACTTATGAGGAATTTACCTGCAGAAAACTAAAACCATTCCTCTCCATGAGTGGTACTTTCACAAGGGGCATGAATAATGCTGCTTCAGAATTCCTCACTGGAGTCAGAAAGTGCCTTTGGCATTGGAATGCATGCTGGTTTGGGGAAGACGTGAAAAAATTATGTCTGACCAAGTGCAAAAAAGTTGTTGCACCAGGATGGAAAATAAATTCTAAAGCCACTGGTAGCCCTCTGGCATCCCAAGGAAGAAACTCAACTTTTCTACTTAGTTAGAATGCAGATGTCTAATATCAGAGTAGCTATCAGTAGTGTCTAAAAGCTGGGGTAGCCTTTAACCAAAAGCAAAGAACTGAAGCTTTTGGAACATCCCAAACACTATGCAACAGCATGTGGGGACATCCAAACCAGACAGACAGTAGTGTACTAAAGACTCCAAGCAGTTCTAAGCTTCTCAGCATTCCTCCATTTAAAACTAGGGACAAGAAAAGTAGCAGAATTTTACTAGAAAAGAGAACTTCCTTGCATCCAAATGTTGCTAGAAAATAAGGGGTACAGGGATGGAAGGAGCCTGGCATTTTTACATTATTGTCTGTTAAAAGAGAAAGTAAAATCTATGTCCTGGTTTAAAAAGGAAGTGAGTTTTTTGGGATGCTGTGGTCAAACCAATGGGTGCTCAGATTTGAATATTGGCACCTGGTGTGGCCCCTGAGGACGTGGGTACGCCTCTGAGAACGCAGGGGGCTGAAAGCAGAGCACTCCCAGGGGAAGCTCTCGTGGCTCGGTCAGTGAAAGGTTCAGAGCTGCCCTGCCCGGCTGTGGCTGGGCCAGGGAGGGGAAGCCATGCGGCCGGGTGAGGTGAGCCGGGCCTGGGACAGAGGGGAGGTGAAGGCCCTGCAGGATGGAAGGGTGGAGGAACATTGGAGAGGCATCAGGCAGCCAACCCCCAGGAGAGAGACAGAGACAGAGAGAGAGCGAGAGCCGGTGTCTGTGCCTGTGCCACCCTGGAATCTGATAGCAGAGCCAGCTGAGAAGGAGAAGGGGCGCGGCGGCGAGAAGGCGCCTGGCAGGGCAGCCGTGGGAGTGCTGGACAGGCACAGCCTGAGATTTTTAACCCTTCTCTTTGGTGATGGAAACCTTACAAATGCTGATCCTCCTGGAGCTGGGTGAGAAGAGAGATAGAGATGAGATAAGAGGAAATGGGCCACAAGAGAAGTGAAGAAGAACCTTAGGTGGGAGGAGATGGTGGAGTGGCCTTTGGCTGGACTTTTCTTGTACAGCCATGGACAGAACCATTTTTCCTGTGACACAGAGACTGCATTTAGGGGGAGGCAATGGCTCGGAGCCAAGAGCGTGCAGTGATGTTATGGGAGTGCCTGAACAGAGACAACGGGTGAGGAGGGTGGTGATGCCCTCCATCTTCAGTGGAGGAGATCTTTGTTCTTGAGACACCTCGGCCCCAGGGGGTGAATCTGGGGGGGACAGGTGTCCCAAAAGTGAGAGACTGTGCTTTTTTGGGAACTGGACAAAGCACCCTTAAAAGGGGAACCCCAGAAGCAGCTCTGACCCATGTGCAGTGGTGAGAGCATGGGGCATGGAAGGAAGATGTCACGATGGCAAGTGATCTCCAGGTGGTGCCACGTGTGACATGGAAACACAAGAGGTCTCAACTGTGTTTCCAGGGGAAGCCTATGGTACAAGAGGGACTCCTCTCCCCTTGATGAACTGAGAATTGATTATCTAAAGGGTGGTGATGGACTGAGAGTTGATGATATGAGGGATGGATGTATTGGAAATTTGGTGGGGGGAGGAGGAATGTTTTTGGAAGGGTTTCATTCTGAGTTCTGTGTGTGTTTCTTTTATATATATAGTTGTAGGTTAATAAAGTTTTTCTTTTTTCCTAAGTTGGAGCCTGCTTTGCTCTATTCGTGGTCACATCTCACAGCAGACACCAGGGAGAGTGTGTTTATTTTCATGGGGGCACTGGCATTGGGCCAGCGTCAAACCTTGACACTCTATAGCATACCAGGCACTTCTCTGTAAAATACTTAGGTATTTTCATCACTTTATTGAGGCAGAAGCTCCTCTTTACCCAGCCACTACAATGGTGCTTGCTAGTTACCTGGCTCACTGCTCCTAGCAATGTATCCAAATATATTTAAACTCATGCACTGAGGGTAATTTTGCAAAAGAAAATATCCTCTGCAGAATAGAAATAAAGTATTTGTGACTTGCCTGTGATAACATAGTAAGCCCGGGGCAAAAATCAGGACCACAATTATTTGTCTCCCATTCCACATAACACAGGATTACTCAGCTTACTTTCACTTTTCACAGCTGGGGGTATCCCCCCAATCCATTTATCTGTTCTAACCACTGCACTATGTTAATACCTCTTCGAAGTCCAAGACCTAATTGAAACCATCCCAAAAAGCCATGTGTGCCAGCCACACAGTCCAGCTGGGCAGAGCTCCATTAAAAGCCAGGCTACTCAGGGACTTCCCATCCACCACCCAACTGAAGTGATTTATCTCCTCAGATAATTTAGAAACACTATTAGCAAAGCACGAGGGGCCTCTCAGAGCTATAAGCACCTTCTTGTTCTGAAGAACAGTTTGGGTGCTAAGGACAGAGGACAGACCAATATGAAATCATTGAAAGAGCCCTGGTTGCTTAACCACGTTTTACAACCTCAGATCATCTGAATACAGTAAAAGCAGTTACCGCTACATAACTAGTTTTACTACTTGACCAGTAGCTTAGGGGTGGGTTTTTAATGACAAATTTAAAATTATTCCGAAAAATAAACTATTGATGTAGGATATGATGAAGTAAACTTTGATTTTCTACATCATTTTTTGAAATCTTTCCCATTCTGGTTGGACAGTGGCAGTGCTTTCAAGGAAGATAAACATAATATTTGTCACTCCCAGTTCAGAACTTTGGGATTTGAAAGCAGGTTCCCATGGCAATTAGTGTCACTGAAAATTTTGCACTGCAGACTTTATTTCTTTTCTCCAGTAAAAGGAGGAAACACCATGTCAACACCTAAAGAGTGAAACATGTTTTACTTCCTTGCATTAACAAGTTTCTTTTTGAGGTTTCTTTTATAATAATTCTTTGGCATACCCATAACTAAACTGAGCATCTTAACTCTTTAGTTTCATTTCCCCCTCCCCCTTGCCTTAAGTCAGTACAAACATCACAATAATATTGCCATCATTGAAACTGCAACTGCACTTCAATGCTAAGGTCCTACACAGGATTTCTGTAGCGGTTTCTGTTTCAGGAACATCAGTAATTTCTGCCCTAACAGTGTCTAAGGCTATTGGTGATCATCTTCAAAGTCAGCAAAAGAAAGGAATAAGCTTAAAAGGAGACAAAAAACTGTCAAAACTTCAGAATTTCTAGACCATAACAAAAAGGACAAAATGACAGTATCATTTTAATTAACTGTGAAATAGTTAATCTGAATAGCCCTTTCACAAAGATACCTCATGGGGAAATGGATCCAGCCAGATGCTACATGGCAGCCATTTTGTAAGGAAAGCACAATTGGAACCAAAAAAATATTTTTAACAGCGAAAGAGTCAATAAGTGCAATGAAAAATGTGCAGTTAAACAGATATTTTACAAACATGAATATAAATATTTCATGCTTTTTGCAAGCCAGATACAGCTTAAAACAATTAAGAGCTGCTCCTAGCTGTGTAAACGTGAATTAAAAGCAAACCCAGGTCACTCAAGTAACACCACTGCAAAACCAGGGGCTTTGGGTCTATAAAGGATAATCTAGGGAGAAAAAAAAAAAGTACTCCTTTGAAATTAAACCAAATGATAAATTTTTACTTTAACAGATAGAAAAAAAGTGGTATTTACATGGCTTAAAATGGCTTAACAAAACTGAGGGGGTGAAGGGATGGGACGGAATTCAATATCTAGTACACCTAGTTCAGATTAGGTGCACAATGTCAAATCATAATATAAACTAACAGAATGAATTGTTGGTCTGTGTTTTCAAACCGATCTCAAAGAGTTTTGCTACTTCAGTGCTGCTTCTTCCATGGAAAAGATTCTATCACTAAGAAGGCAAAGGGGAAGATGTATTCTCTTGGCTTGTGTTGAAAACTTAGGAGTCCATTTTCTAAGCAGCTGAGTTTACCTCTGAATCAAACTGACCCATTCTTGCCTTTAAATACAAGAGCAGAATCTACCTTTTGCAAACTCCAAAACAGCAAATGAAAAATGCTTCACACCAGAATAAAACTTACCTAAAGCTTATGTTCTCCGTAGAAAACCAACTACTTGCTAAAGGCAAGAAAATTATGCAATTAATTAAGAATGCATGTTTCTGCAGATACTGAGGTACTTTCTGAGCTTATTAAAAAATTTCTTGTCATCAAAGTTTAAAATGCTCATGCTAGAAGTATTTCAAATGTACATGAGCCAAATGTAATCTTAATAGTTCTATTATTTCAGGACAATAACTTAAGACTGACTGAAGGAGACTTATCACTTGACTTTCAACAACCCTGTGCTGCAAAGAAATCTGCATTATTTCTGACGTGCTATTCTAGCTCAATGTCAACACTAGAGCTGAATAAATAATCTAAAACTGAGAAGGGGAAAAAGTTAAGACAGATCCACCATGACATGTAGCAGCATGTTTTGGTTTTGTTCAACTCGCCTGCTGCTGTCTGGAACACACCAAGAGGCTGAGATCCAAATAGATTTAAAGTTGCAGTCAGAAACACTTTGCAAATAAACTATGGTGGGTACTAGCCCAGCGTAAAACAAAAACCAAAATAGTGAGTGATATGGAAAGTATTTAGGAATATAAATCATTTAATATAAAATAAAAACCCCAGAATTAACCTTGCATATTAGACTCTTAAGACTAAAAACAAACCTTCAGAAAGATCTCACAGATATCAAGCCCCTCAAATACGCTAACGAAATAAAAACAAAAAACCACCCACCACTCCAGAACTCCACCAGTTACGATTCAGATGTTTGTTAATGCACTTCTGGATCTTCCTTTTTCTCAAGCCCCAGCAGTTTAGAGTACTTCCTGCCCTTTATAGTTTAACAGTATAGCATTCAGTAGCATTAGAGGGATAGTGTATGATCTAGCTGGTATCTTAGTATAAACTGCAAGTTATTCTAGACATTGCCAGTAATTTAAGTTTTAGTCATGATTTTGCAGTCACTGACTGGGTGACTATTTCTGATGGTTTTCACAATATAGATACGTACATACAGTATATATTCTTATTATAAAAATACATGTGTTCATTAAGAGGAGATCAAGCAGACTAATTTATTTTCCTTCAATAAGATAACTGCTTGTTTGGACAAAGGAAATGCAGTAGCTTTTACCTTCTGAACTTCAACAAAGCATTTGATATAGTGCCTTTTCAAAAATTATTACTGAGTTGGAAAGGAATTAGACAGATTAACAGACTGGCTAATCAGGAAATGTAGAGCTGAAACTGTAAGGAGATTTCCTTGAGATTCATTGGCAGGGATAATTTTATCTCGGGTTTTCACTGAATGCTACAGCAAAAGTTGCAGAAGCTTTATAATGAAATATAAAAGATAGAATCTGTAACAAATAAAACCGCAATGGGCTACAGAAGGAATTACCCATGGAAGATATGAGTAACAGAAATATTAACATACTAAGTACAAGGCAATGCATTCAATAATAACAACCAGCACTTCCTCTATGTGCTGGAAGTATGTTAGTTCAGAAAACACACCGGCAGAAAGAATTAAGCATATTGGGAGTAAGCAGGCTTAGTATCAGAAATCAACAACTTTGAAAAAAAATACAATTATTCTTTTCAGATACAACAGGAAATGTATTTCCTGCTTATCACCAATACTGTCAACACTTGTCATTCACATTCAAGAAACAGGACTAAAGATGCTGGTAAGAATGGAGAATGAAATTTAGGTAAGAAAATTGGAATAGTGGAAATTTATTTAGCATCAGAACACAACAGTGAAAAGGAAGTATGACTATTTAAATAAATGTGATGGCATGTTAGCATCAAAGGAAAGGGAGCTATTTAAATAATTGTTTCTCAGACTTTAAAACTAGGGCTATTGGAAATTGAAGGACAGCGAGCCCTCCTATTTAATGTTCTCATTATATTTCATAGAAACATAGAGTGGTTTGAGTTGAAAGGCGCCTGAAAATATCTCATTCAAACCCTCCCTGCCATGGGCAGGACACTTTCCACAAGTCCAGGTGGCACAAACCCCATCCAACCTGGCCTTGAACACTTCCAGAGATGGGGCATCCACAACTTCTCTAGGCAACCTATGTCAGTGTGTCACCACCTTCAGAAGGAAGAATTCATTCCTAATACCTAATCTAAACCTGCTCTCTTTCAGTGTGAAACCACTCCTCCTTGTCCTGTCATTCCGTGACCTTGTAAAAAGTCTTTCTCCAGGTCTCTTGTAGGTACCCCTGGAAGATGCTATAAGGTTACCCCAGAGCCACATCTTCTGCCCAGCCCCAACTCTCTCAGCTTGTCTCCATAGGAGAGGTGTTCCAGCCCTCTCATCATCTCCATGACCTCCTCTGGAATCACTCCAGCAGGTGCTGGGAGCCCAGAGCTGGATGCAGCACTGCAGGTGGGCTCTCAGCAGAGCAGAGGGGCACAATCCCCTGCTGCCCACGGTGCTTTGGATGCAGCCCAGGACACGTCTGGCTCTCTGGGTTGAGCGCACATTGCTGGGTCATGACCAGCCTCTCCTCCACAGCACCCCCAAGTCCTTCTGGGCAGGGTTGTTCTCCATCTGTTCACCACCCAGCCCATATTCTTGCTTGGGATTGCCCTGATCCATGTGTACAAAAAAGACATTCTTAGCAGACACTGATAAAGTAGATAAAAGTCACTGTTTAAAGACTGAATAATACCAAAATAATTTAAACAATAGATCCCCTTGTGACTCAGCATAATTATTTTTCTTTCAGAAAAATATTAATTTTCAACTTAACTGAATCCTATCTTCTAAATGACCATATCTTTGAATGTAATTGAAAAATTGCAAATTCCCTTTGGGCTGTATTCCTCTTGAATTCTTTTGGGCACTCCATGACTGCTACTACGCTTGCATTGCCCTGGGGACTATGACTGCTATTCTGGACCACAACAGACACACTCAACTATGAAGCTGGCACAGTTTTTAACCACTGGCCTGTATTCAGTGGCACAGGTTCAAAGAACACAAAATTCCTGTTTTGTCCTGAGGTGTGTAAAGGAGTGTGAACATTGCCTTGCTTAAAATAGTTACAATATTGTTGTGCTAATTACATACATCCATATAAGCACAGGATCAGTACTGTAGCCCCCAACACAGCCTTCCTCATTCCTCCTTACCCTATTCTTGCTAATTACTTAAAATGAACAATAAAAAAAACCCAAATAACCCTCAAATCAATAACGAAAAACCCCCACAAAATTAACCCAGCCCAAGAACCTCTTACAAACCAAACCATCACACTCAAGCACCTAAAATCAACTACTTTTAAAATTAATTTTAAAAATAATAAGCATTACATATATTCACACTGTCAGAATAAGAGGTGCCTGTATCAAAATCTTCATACACTTCAGCCTTAAATTGTTATATATTTAGCCTGAAGCCAATTTCTTTGACAAAAAATCCCCCAAGAGAATAGGAATTTTAGAAGGGACTTGCTGACTGAGCTGAAATTTCCTAAATGCATTCTTGTTGCTGTATTAAACACTTACTTTCCTTTCCAGCGGTCCTTTATAACAAAGATTTAGAAGAAAAGAGCATCACAGCCTTCATAGACCTTCCCGTGACTGTAAGAACAGGAGTAGTGAACACATATTCATATTTCAGAGTTTTACTACTAAGTTTTTCACTAAAAAAAGAAGGAGACTGAAGCAAAATGTATTTGTTTTTTGACCCCCTTTCTTTATTAAAATCCCATTTTGTTATATATAAGACAAAATTTTCTTATAGTAACCATCTGTCTGTTCAAGTACAAAGAAAGGTAAACCAAATTTTACAACTGAGACTAGGCTTACTCAGTTTCCCAAAAGAAATGTAAGGGAAACTGCATAAGTAGTATTTTGGAATTCAGTCCAAACTGTTTCAGTGGAAGCTGTTCTGCTGAATTACCACCTCATTACAGTTATGACATCTTTTCTTCTGAAAAAAAATTACCTCGATGCCATGTTGCTGATTGTCTAGAAACCTGCCAGACATGGGTTTCCAGGTCCTACATTCCAAAGGCACTACTTGATTTTCACTCCCCAGAACATTTGTCTCATTCTACAGATACCTGCTGCAACTGCACTAAAATCTGGGTTCCTTCCCTCCCTTTTTTTTAAAGCATTCCAACCATGTAACTGAATTTCTTAAACTCAGTTGAGCATAATAATCACCAAGACAAGGACTGGACACAGACACATCTCTTCCCCAGTCTGCCCAAAGAATCCCTGAAAAACTGTGCAAGGCAAATATTTGCTCCACCCCCTATCTGATTGTAGGAGAGAGTTCTCCATTTTCCCACGGAAGACAACTGTTAGGACCAGGTCTGAAGAGTGACCTGAAAGCCAGGAATGTGTTTCATCCAGACCCTTGATTAATTACTTCTTGGAAAGGTACTTGGTCTTCCTCTCTAAACTTTATGGAGCATATTGCTTTGTGTAGGTAGGCTGAACTCTGTATTCTAACAGAGATGCTGTGGTGGGCACCACTCTGGAGAAGTTAGGGTCACATTTTTCAAATGTCCATGGAGTCTGAAAAAGGTGCTGACAGATTTCTTCAAGCAGTTTTAAAAGTGCCTGAGGAGATACATGGGGCTAAAAAAAAAGTACCTCAAATATCTAAAAAATGGGAAATTGGATGTCTAATTTGATTCAAATCCATTGAGCAGCCCACTGACATCTTCAGGTGTATAAGTATCTGAATACCTTCATAAAATCTACCCATAAGACTTAACATACTCTTCAGCTACAGCAGAAGTTCTAACATGAAGAAAAAAAAAGAAAAAACATTAAAAACTCATGTTTCATTCTTAAAAAGCACCTTAGACAATCCAGTACCATTCCAGACCTTTCAGTTTTTTTCCAGCCCAGTATAAGCTATGATTTCCCCAAAGGCTACAACAGCACATAAATAGTAACATCTACAGTCTAAGTAGGTTACATGCATACTCTGCGTGTTAAGGGAGTAACTTTGTCAGGCAGGATAAACTGCCTTTTTTCTTTGCACTGCTGTGGTAAATTTATGCTAAAAGGTAAAAAAGTAAAAAATAGTGACATGCAACAGAGCCTATCACAAATTACATAAATCTAATTCTAAAGGTGAATGAAAATTATATAAGAATCAACTGCCTTTGCAGCAGGCATCTGAATGAAAAATATTCAGTGAAATTTATGCCAGAAAGTTCTCTTTTGTTCAAGGGTATGATGTATTGTGCTTTAAAAGACAGACAGGTAGGACCATGAAACAGAGGATGTCACAAATCATAAAGCCATTGAAAAGAAACTTATTTTTAAGGCACTTGTCAGAAATCTGTAAGTTTGTCAACAGAGCAATCAAAGCTGGATAAAATCCTTCAGGAAAGTTTTCAGCTCCTTTATCAAGCCTCTAGAGCTGCTGCTTCTGCACTACCAGCTTCCAGCCACGCTGCTTGCCCCAGTGCAAGCTACACCAGTCAAACACCAGAGGGTGCTGGGGTGGCCTCGGCAAAACAGGTTTGATTTTTGACCTGACTCTTCAACTTTCTGAAACTAAAAGAAGGGAACTACAACAGCAAGCACCATGAACAACATCAAAAGTTCATAGCAAATTTAACAATTTCCATAAAGATCAGTGAGGAATCTACTCTTCCTTTTTCTCTTTGTTTTTTTCTACAAATTTCCTTTCAGTTCCAAATAAGGACAGACTGATTAAGAATCCCATTATATCTGAAAAGACTGGATTCAAATATAAGTTCTGGAGATGAAAGTAGGTAAATTTTCATGTACATTTACTGCAAAGAAAATTTTCATTAGCAAGAAATTTTCAGAGTTAAATTACATCCAATGTTCAATTCAAACACTGTAAAAATACTAACAGCACCTGGGAAGGAAATGCAACTTGTACTAACACATTGCAAACATCATTTTCAGCCACAAAAGTTTCTGCAATTAATATTATCTGTAAGACTGCTAGGAGAATTCAGTTAAACACAATGTCATTGCTTATTCTTGCAGCATTTTACTTCAACATGTCCTTGTTCATGGTGAGAGTTTAGTCCTCAAATGGACATCTGGATTCTTGTGCTCCAGCCCTGTTCTTGATTCAAACCCACCAGTCTAAAGCCTCCCAGTGCCTGCAGTAAGGTATGACTTCAGCTCTTATCTTCCAGCAGTGTGTAGCATTGCTGGGTCTTAGTCAAAACATTGCCAACTCCTGTAATGAGTACCTTTAATTTAACTTTAAGTCTCTCTCTCTTTCCATATAGAAATTATATCCCACAGGACGAGAGTCTCTATTTCCCTGGCATAATAATGTTTTTATTTTTAAAATAGGGGTCACACATGCAGATTTTTTTCAGATTATCAGGGCAGTCACTATCCTTATCTGCACAACTATTTTTTCAGGAAATAAATTTCTGTGACTTATTATTAAGTATCAAAATATTGTGAACAGTAACACTTTTACAGAGCAGAACCCTCAGAAGAAAGAAGCGGGAGCACGCAGTACATGTTGCAAACAACTCTGTGTTTGAAGTGATACCACCAGGGAAATACTGCAGTCACACATCACTTCCACTTCCAGACAGACACTAGAGAAAAGGATTTATTAACAGAACTCATACATTTCCAGCTCTGGATCTGAAGCTAACCAAATGTAACAATACAAGCACTACTCCAACTCCCTTCCCGAAAAATTGAAAGGTTAAGGAGAGACAGTGAACTTGATCAGCAGTAACAAGGACTATATAGATTTAGAAAGAGAAACAAACAAACAAACAAACAAAAATGTAAATAAAGATACCTGATGCTGTAGCCTACATTCCAGCCTTTTCCTTTAAACATCTTGAAGAAACTATACCTCAAAAAGTAGCACCTTTTCTAAGAATGGATGACTATAAATACAGGTATATCAATTCCTCCTGCATAAATAGGAACTGCTCTATTAATATGTAGCAGACCCTCAATGCTATTCATTGTTTTAGCATAGACTATTTTCATCTTTGGTAGGACTTTGTTAATATTGACTCTAGAAACAGCACACAGAAAAAAAGAGCACTAAATAGCACACACTGCTCTTGGGTACAAACTCCAATCTTTACACCTAGCTTAGAAAATAATCCACCTATACGTGATCTCCTTACTGATCTGAAAACCAGAAGAAGGAGTAAGAGATTAAAAGAAACAACTTAAGCTGCCTTCCAAAAATGAATGTAGAAACCTTCATGTAAATACACGCGCCTTTTAGAATTTTAGCCCTGTCTCCTGCAGATGCTATTGTGGCTGAGATACTAACCTATATTCCAGGCTGCAAGCAGCACCCTGCCCGCAAATTCCGTGCCAGCTCAAGCTCCAGCAATTATGCCACGTGGAAACTCTGACTCATCCAGCCAGCTAGACCTAAGAAGTTTAAAGCACTGTCAGGCCAAGGATCTTACTAGAAACAGTCCCTTTTCCCCCTAAAAGTATCTCCCAATCAAACCAAACAAAACCTAATTCAAGGTAAATCAAACACACCAGGTGAACATTCTTGGAATTTTATTTCAAACATTTAAAGGGTCCTTTGTCTAATATCGCCTTTTAATACAGTTTAAATTTCATGGAAGACAAGGAAATGAAAGCATTTTAGAAATATGAGCCAAACCAAATGTCCCCATTAACCACTGCATTCTTCAGGAAGGTGAGGTGTTATCAGAAGTGAATCGCCTTACAGTAACAGGAGAGGCTAATTTAAGATAAAGTGATTATCTGCTTAAAATAACTGCTAATAATAATGCAATATTATTGCATTAGTTTAATGGTAATGACAATGTTTCCTTCTTTGGAAAAGCCAACTTAAATATTTCATTGAAAAATTAAATTACTTTCATAAAATATTGAAGGCTTTTTCTCATATTTTGCAGGGCTAATCCTGAACAAGACATGAATACACCACATAAATGAGCAACCACAAATACAATGAAATAAAGTACTTGAAATTACTATTTTGGTGTAGGCAAGCACACTAGACAATTTGATATTCTCTGAACATGTTTTTAAGATATTAAGAAAAATACTTGCAAAACTCATCATATTGTACCTGATAGTAATATCAGCATACATTGGTTGCATTTTCAAGGATAATGAAACACACACTTGACTTGCAGTTGTTTTAGTTACTAATGCTCTAAGTTCCATGTTTATAGAGTTTGAAACTGAATTTTTTCCCTAACCTCAACATCACAAAGAATTGGTTATACCCAGTGTTACAATACTGGCAACTGTGGAAGCAAATGAAAATAACAGCTTCACTTAACCTCCTGTGCCTCAGGCCCAGAAAACAAGAGTCAGCAGGTACACACTACAATCACACGCAGGTATACAGCTGTAGGGGAAACTGTGGGCTTGTTCATTTTACCTGAGCTTTGAGATTGCTTACCTTACATAACACCTGAGTCTTTGCAATATTAATATTTTAGCTAATTCTGTATTTTTCACTACAAACACAAAGGCAAAGATGTGTGATCTTAAGGCTCCACAATATTGATGGTTATCTCTCCAGTAACTCCTCTCAATTCCTTACATG
>NW_005054453.1:1150230-1192009 GCF_000277835.1 Geospiza fortis
TTTCCAATGGCAAATATCAGAGGAATTGGGACTTGAAGCCCATTTCAGAGATCCAGCTTTATTTGTAGACAAACAAACCCAGCTCCAATTGAATGCACACCTGAGACAGAATGGTGTAGGCTATTTAACTCAACATAACAAAATTTGACCAAATCTTCTAATTCAACCTCTTTCTCTCTGAATAAGAATTTCTCTAGGACTTTCTTCCTATCACATCCCTACTAATTATTCCATTTGTGTGACAGTGGTCACGAGGGTTCTTGATTTGGGGAAGAGACGAGAATGTTGACTCCATGTTCAGAAGGCTTGATTTATTATTTTATGATATATATGTATTACATTATGACTATACTAAAAAGAAAAAGCAGGAAAGGTTTCCAGAAGCTAGCTATGCTAAGAATAGAAAAGAAAGAATGATAACAAAGGCAGCTGCCTCAGACTCTGCCCGAGAGAGCTCGGTCCTTGATTGGCCATTAATTATAAACATCCAAGCTGGGCCAATCCAGACGGACCTGTTGCATTCCACAGCAGCAGATGACCATTGTTTACATCTGTTTCTGAGGCCACAGCTTCTCAGAAGGAAAAATCCTAAAGAAAAGATTTTTCACAAAGAGATGTCTGCGACACATTTGGCCAGCTGCTCCCCATCCCCCACCCATCATGTGACAAAATCAAATTTCAGCAGCCAAGGAACAGAACAGCCAAAAAAGCATTTTAGCGTGGTGAGACATCTAAGAGAGCAATGATGGGTCTACTTTGCTAGGGACTATTAGATTGGCCTCTAGATCATATCCAGGCCTTTAAGATTTTTCCTAGCATGTACCTTCCACTCTGCACTTTGTGTTGGGATGTTGGCCAGACACTCACCACATTTCTCCTCCCATGTCTCCAGGTCTGGGTATTGGTAGAGAAGGACTATAGGATGTTATAGCAAAGCATATCTTCTCCCCAGTCCAGAGGTTGCCTTAGAAGATCATTTTCAACATAAATTTTGCTTAATCCCAGGTTAAATCCTTGTCCTCTCATCACTTGGTGGGGAAAAGGGTAAAGGAAAACATCTGCACACTCCCAAACCACATGCACTTACTTTTATTATCTCTAATTCAGAAGTCATAACAAATGTTAAAACCACCTGCAAATACATGTTTCCTTTTCTTTACAGAATGAAAAAAATGGACTATAGACTATAGAATAACACTTTGCTTTTTATCTGTCATAAAGCTATGCACCTTGTTGAAAATCTAAAATTTTTTCGCATTCCTATATTAAACAAGTTGCCATCATTATATAAAAATACTTATTGTATCTGGTTTCAGACAGTGCAATCTCAGTTGTGGAAAGTATCCAGCAACCAGGATACAAAAAACCTAGTGTTAAACAGACAGGGTCTACAGTACTGAATTCCCAAAGTCAAGACCAATCACTTCCATTTTAACTGACTGTGAAGCATGATGCTGTGCAGGTTAACTTACAGCATCTCAATAAACTGTTATGGATGACAGCCACTCAATAAGGAAGCAAAGAATTTATTGCCCATTCCATTTTTAAAAATTAAAAGACATCAATAATTATGACCTAATCAAAAGAAATGTCCGAGCCATGCAGTCTCACAAGATTAACTGTGATTGTATCACAGATACAAATACAGTAAATACAAATTTTGTGAAAATTTCTCTTAAAGAGGAGATTGACAATTCAGCATATTTTATGTTACTTGAGCTAGGTTTTCAGATCACAGGAGGAACTAATTACTCTGACTAAATAACCTGAATTTGCAGCTTTTTCCTGTGTAAAGGACCTATAGTCACCTGTACTCAATTTGTCTTAAAATAAAAGTGAAAAAAAAAATCAGGTAACTCTAAAAGCTGCTTCATCTAAGAGTTTCAGAAACATCAAATAAACAGCATGGTCCAGAACAGGCTGCACACCTAGCAGGGAAACCAAACTGCAAATCTGGAAAAAAAAATGAACTGGCAGGAAAAGGGGGGAAACAAACCAAATCCAGGGCAAATAATGCTTTGCTTTTTCAAACGGCATAACACCCCTTCACTTCTTGATACTGTCCCTTCAACTCCTTCAATAGATAGCTCATGGATTTTGAGGAACAATATTTCAGATGTTAAGAATGCCAATACCCTATTCCTGTGGAGTTTAATGCAACTGGAGTCAACAGGCTTTTTGTCTTCTTACTGAATACACTGCTCATTATGAGGTTTTACCTGCCTGAAAACAGACATGAAAACTTTAGGCCCTGTGGTCCCTCCTACAGGAGCCTTCTCCAGGGGCCACTGAGCTACTGCCTGAGGAACATTAGAAAGTAGTAGAGAAAAGGAATACACACCTGCCCTACTATCAAATACTCTGCACAGGGCTAATTCTAAGTCCAGACAGAGTTATTCACTGGGAGAGGATTGCAAGCTGATAATGCCAAGGTCGTCTTAATGGGCAATGAAACTTTGGACATGACTCTTACAGAACATTTTGTGTACACAGAAAAAAGTCTCTCAGGAAGCCTCTCAATGAAACTGGGTACATATGACGGTACTTTAATTTATACTGCAAGGTCAGTCTTCTGTCATACCCAAGCCTGAAAGCCATTTGGACCCAGCCAATTAGTCAGAAACTTCCTTGTCTCACAGGGATGATGTTATTTCAAAACAGGGTAGCAATAATTGGGCAGTAACCATGCAGAGCTTCCACATTCAGAGATAATTTCTTTAGCAAGAGCCTAGCAATTGCTTCTTTTTGAAAAACTGCCAAGTTATTCTGCAGGAACAGAGGCAGTGAGAATCTACAGCTATAACAAATCAAGGACCTCAGTGTTCAATTTCGCTGAGGCAGCTGTGTGTCAAAATCCAAGCCTTCCAAGGATCTCAAAAACATACTAACCGCTGCCTTCTACAGGAAAACAAATCACATCTGTCCCTCATGACACAGATTTTCTGTTCAGAAGCAAACAAACCTGTCTGAAGGGTTCTCAACAGAGAAATTATTTTTTCCAACACAAACTTATGGATCTGCATTTTTAGACAAAACATACCTACATACAACTACTCACAGTGCAGATGCTGTTGCAATGAAAGGAAATAGCTTGTAACTCTGAATGCACTTCTAATACACCCAGTAAAACTGCTGTAAAGTAGGGGAAAAAAAACCTGAAGCGCTGTGATACAATGCTGCTCCAACTGCTGCTGCCAGACTTTGATGGAAATAGTAGAGACAAATTTCTAAGACAGTTACACCTGCACAATTTTTTTGCTAAAAGACCCAGACTTCTACTCCACAGAGACCTAGTAATTTTCTTTCTTTCACTAAAAATACAGTAACAAATGCCCACGGTCTTACCTTAGAACCAAAAACCTGAGCAATGTAGACAACCATATGTAACAGTGATACACATGAAGTAAAAAGACTTCAGATTCCACCAGAAAGGGTTGTCAAGGCAGATATCAAGTCAGACTAACATATAACATACACGCACACTTAAAACCTTCATTTTATCTCACAAGAATACATATGCTAGAAATGGTACAAATGTTCTACTTATTTACTATTCCTGATGTGTATGACAACATGTCTGCTTAGCAACTTGCAGACTAAATACATTTCTCTATTTCCTCTCCAGTGAGAGACCTCTGAATTTCACTAGAAGGTGGCTCAGATGTTTTACAGTCAAAGCTGGTAGAACAGTCATCTTTGTTTTCTGCTCTGAGTTACCTTGCTAGGTCTATGAGCCATTACACTGGTTATGCCTTAAATGCTGTGCCTTACTGAAATATGCTGAAGCCTGCAGGGAAAGCTGGGGCAGAAAAACCCAGTAACACAGAAACTCATACTGTTCCCTACTCTGAACTGAAGCGGGGGAAAAAAAAGTAAAAGAAAAACGAAATCTTATTAAAGTGGTTTGGATAGTTGTAACTTCCAGCTTTTTCATTTGACATTAGTGAGACTGTGTATACAACAAAGGATTTGAGGATGATAAGACTGCAAGAATAAACATCAACAGCTGCATGG
The DNA here is from genome assembly GCF_000277835.1 of Geospiza fortis. Lineage (NCBI taxonomy): Eukaryota > Metazoa > Chordata > Aves > Passeriformes > Thraupidae > Geospiza > Geospiza fortis. The sequence continues at coordinate 1,154,245 of NW_005054453.1, forward strand.
TACTATAAAAGTATTCAACTATTCTTGCTTTAAAAATATCACGACTGCAATGAGAAGAACTCAGGGGGGTGGTGGAGGGTGAGGTGGGGAGGGAGGACAGAGGGGAGGGGGAACAAAATGCGCTAAATTCTCATCACTGAAGAATGGTGAAAAAAACCACCAAAAAAAGAATAAATAGAAACATAACTAATGTCCCTGTGCCAGTGAATCTTTGGTTATAATCCAAGACCTCACCTAAAAGTAATAAATTCAAGGTGAGGGAAGTCAGTTTACTCCTTAGTGAAAGGACATCTCAGACACCACAATTTGCCAGAACACTACACAGCAGCTGATGCTCTGTTGAATGCAGTAACTGCTTTGTACACTGAAACCTTGGGTCCGCATTGCTGCTGTTAATAGTGCTCGTTCACATTTATGCTGCTGAGATTTTGAGAGGACCATATGCACTCAATTTTGACCACGCTACAAGACTGCATTTTTCGTTTGTTCTCCTGGCTTTCCGGTCATCGCTACGCAAGCTGCAAACAGATCATTTAAAAAAAAATGTATGCTAGAAGGCAGGGATTTTTGCCCTCTCTTTGTGATCACACGATCTGTGATGAACAGGACAAAACAAAGAACAGATCAAAACAAAATCCTCATTTTTGGCATGAAGAAAGCCAAGCATGGAGAATTTCAGCCACATGGGAATTTAGTTCTGTAAAATACTGCATAATGATTACATAAAGAGGCTTTGATTACTGTAAAATTCAATGATACGTGCACTTCCAACAGCATTGGAAATCCTAAATGATTACACAAGCCTTTCATGTTTATTCATCAAATATTTATAATACAGCATAATACAAAACATTTAACTAGTTTGCTTTGAGAGCAATTTACTATGCTTTTCTAGCAAAAATTTGCTCAAGAAGATAAAGTCTCACATTACATCCAGTGCATATGTTTCTAATGTTATTTTTAATAGAATTATTTGCTCAGCTTTAGTTTTTAAGTACAAAGTTTCAAATGTAAACATTTACTGGTACAAGCATGGCTGTAACTGTAAAAGACACTTTTGTGAAGCACGTGGTATAGGAAGAAAAATCTGTTCCAACAGATTGAATTTACTGTTTTCAATGTCACAGAACACACACTCCAAAACCTCAAAAGAAAAATCTGTTTCCAACCTCTGAGTACCTGCTTTCATAGCACAAAAGCAAGAGCAGACTTACCACTGCTCCATACACCTTTCTTTTCATATTTTCAATCCTGATGGGATACTTTGCTCTGTTTTACATCAATCTCTACAAAGGATGCAATATGGGTCCAATGTCTACAAACCCTTCAGAAGGAATAAGCAAGGAAGGAGAGGTGGTGGGGTAGCCCTGTGTATTAGGAAGGGCTCTGATTGTCTAGAGCTTACTGATGGTTACCATAGGGTCAAGTGTTTACAGGAAAGGATCAGAGGGAAGGGCAACAAGACAGACAGACCATCCAACCAGGATGAAGAGGTGGACAAATGTTGGGAGAAGTCATTCTATCAGTGGTCCTCGTTCTCATGGTGGGACTTCAACTCACCAGATATCCGCAAGAAATTCACCCCAGCAGAGAGGAAAGGGACCAGGAGATTCCTGGAATGTAGGAAAGAGCCATTCCTGACACAGCTGGTGAGTGAGCCAGCCAGGGAGGGCACCTCACTGGACCTGTTTTATGTGAACAGAGGAGAACCAGCAGGTGATGTTTTGGTTGGGGGCTGCCTTGTACACGGTGATCACAAAATAATGTTTTCAAGTCTCAGAAAAAGAAAGGGAGTCAGCAGAACAGCCAGTTTGGACTTTCAGAGGGCAAGGTTTGGCCCGTTCAGGAATGTGGTTACCAGAGTCCCTTGGGTAGCAGTCCCGAGAAGCAAAGAGGTCTAGGAAGGAGGGACACTCCCCACAAAATCTTAAAGACACAGGAGCAGGCCTCCTCCCATGCCAAAAGACCTGCTGGTGGGGAAGAAGACTGGGCTGGATGAACAAAGAGCTTTGGCTGGAACTCGAGGAGAAAAAGAGAGTTTGTGGCCCTTGGAAGAAAAGGAAAGCAATGCAGGAGGACTACAAGGATTCCATTAGCTTATACAGAGAGAAAATTAGAAAGACCAAAGGCTATCTGAAATTTCATTTGGCGTCTGCCATAAAAGACAGTAACAAATGTTTCTATAAATACATTAGCTACAAAAGGAGGGCTAAGGAGAACCTCATCTTTAATGGATGCAGAGACACACAGAAACAAAAGATGAGGGAAAGGCTGAGGTACTTAAAATGCCTTCTTTGCTCCAGACTTTAATAGCAAGGCCAGCTGTTGTCTGGGTACCCACGCATCTGAGCTGGAAGAACTGATCAATAAATAAAAAACTGACAATAAATAAAAAATTACCAATGAGAACAAACAAATCTTACCCTTGAAGTGACTCAAACTTTCCATGTTGCTGCTTTTAGCTCAAGGAAATCCTTCACCCCTGCAGTGCCTGGGCTCCCTATGAGGGCTTCAGTATCCAGCCTGCTGGCAGCACCAGCCATCCCTCCTGAGGGATGAGCAGCTCCTCCAGTGCCATGTCCAGGGGGTGTCAGCATCAAAGGCACTCAGAGGGAAAGTAGTTCAACCCTCTGAAAGGACAGAAGCATATTCTACAACTTGAGGGCATGTCTTCACAGCCAGGCTGCTCCACACTGACTACAGCAACACTGTGCCATGGTCTGTTTCCTCTATTTGCTGCAGCATACATATTTCAGAGGAAAATATCCCAGCCTTCCATACAAGGCACTTGCCCCTTGAACACTAAAAGTCATCATAAGAAACGACAGGGCAGTGCAAAAGCCACCTTGGATTTGTTTGACTGTTCTGATGTGCTCTGTGCCAGTCTAGTGAGGGGCAGAGCAATGAAGGATATACAGGAATTACATATTTGCAAGGTTTTTAGGTAGTGCTACAGAGACTGCAACAATCATGCCTATGTTACTGAAATCCCTAGCTGATTAAAATAAAATTTACAGGAAAATGTTATCATTTACTAATTTGTTCCTTTCTTTCTAAGCAATTTTCAAGGCAACCCTTTAAACTCTCAGAGAATACCATTGGTCTCATTGCTAGGTACTTCTACAAATCTTTTCCCAAATGTCAGCTCTTAGAACAAACCTTTGCCTGATGTGAGGCAGCAACAGCATTTGATTGGCAGAGTAGGTGGAAAAGGAAAAGAAAATAGAAAACTAACGAACAGTAGGTTACAATTTTCCCTGGCGATACAGCAATAGGGAGGAGTTTTCCTCAATAAGAAAAGAAAAAAAGTAAAAAAAGGGTAGGAGAAAAAGTAGTAGATAGTTTCAAAGGGAGAAAGATTTTTGCAAAACCAAATCCTCCCACTAAATTTTCAAAGGTGAGGTGCAAAGAGCAGTAAGGCTACAAATGGATTTTAAACCTATAACTGTAACTTCACCAGTCTTGACACTTATCCTCAATTCTCTTCCAGATAGAATAAGATACATGAAACTTATTTGTACCTCTGCCACTTCAAAGAAAGAATTTAAATAAATATAAACCCAAAGGAAAGTCAGTATTTTGACTTTCCCTTTTTGCATCCAAGACAGAGATGACTGACAATAATACGTAAGGTGGATTCAACATGCAGGTGCCTCAAAGAATCAAAAAACATTCCTCTCCTCCTCCTCCTAATAATGATGTTTAGTAAGAGCATCTAGCCTGATGCAAAAGGAAAACGAAATCTATCATCAAATATATATTTATGAAAAAAATAGATGATTTTGCAGAGAAACATGAACATCTAAAGCTTTAGTGCAAGTATTTCTGTGGGTAGGACTGTAGCAGTCTACAGTACTGCTCTGTTATGGAGAATGAGATAATAGGAGTTTCTAGTTTAAGGCAATATTTCTCTGCAAATCCTGCAGAGACAGCAGTGAACACAGCTGATAAAGGGAAGACTTAAGTGCTTTTTTTCTTTAAACAAAGTATAACACTTTGTTTCAGTTTCTGAAGAGAAACTGTTTCAATATTTTTAGCATTCACAGGCATGAGGGAGTGTGTGCACTCTGGTGCAGGCAGAGAACAGGAAGGCCAGGTACAAGATTTCCCATTTACCTCTGCTAATGCATTGTACACACTGCTCTGCAGCACTCCTAATGCTCCAGCCCAGCGTCTCTTCAGCAGAGATGGCAAAGGCACCAAAGACCAAACTGCATGATGGTGCTGCTGTAACAGGGATCAATGCCCACAAGGGAACATGGAACGCTGTCACTTCAGATTTGGCTTCACAGCTTAACTCAAAATGCCTCTGCCGTGATGGACAGTCTTGATTTTCCATTCGCCCCAGCAGGATTCAATTTTAACAGGGATGCTTGCAAAATCAAGAAACACACAAAGCAATACCTTTTGCAAAATTTCATTCCTAGTGAACAGGTTTAATAGAAAATTTAAACCCCAAGAGTTAAAAGACATGTTATTTAAAGCCTAAGTAATCTAAAATTGCCACTTTAGGACATATGTTCCCATATCCAAAACAGAACTTCTAGCCCCACTACTTCTAAAATTATCAAATTAATCTAATTTTATTCTGAGTGATCAGAATGAAATTTGGGAAGTAAAAAAAGGAAGATCAGACTGTCAAATGTAATATTTTAACAGCATTTTATACATCCAGTTTCTCCTTGCTCTCAGGAGATAACATTGGGGTGGCTGTGTGTAACTTTGAGTATCACACATGAATTCCAACAGCAATATCCATCCAAAGGAGATTATCTTTGAATGGATGATGCAAAGATCAGATAGAGAAAGTTCCCAGCAGGTACAGAAAGTTGCTCCTGCCTCTGTTCCCAGCACTTGTCCATGTGCGGATGAAAAAGAAAAGTGGCCCAGCTCACTGGGTATGAGGTCAATTCTTGCTTAATATCTTGCAGGATACACACATTCCAAACAAAGAACAACGACCGCTGCCTCCCAGATTAGGCAGTAGACTTCTCTCGGTGTAACACAAAATCATCAGCTTTGTATTCTCTGTGGCTCTGTCATGTAGCAGTGGTACCTGACTTGTGCTATGCAGTATTGTCCCAGAGAACGAACCCAGCTTCAGCTCGAAAACTTGCCAGAGCAAACTGGGCTAACCTGCACGCCCATAAAAAAGGTAAGAACAGCATGCTTGTGCAGAAGTGGGACAGAGGCAATTTTTCAACAATTTGTAAGCCTATAATTCTGATCTTATTTGACAACGACAGAGAACAGGTACAGCCCCAGCATTACAACAAAACCCAACTTTATAAAATCCTAAAGACAGTGTAGCTCAAGCCAGCAAAACATAAATTTGCTCATGGCAATATGAGAAGAAAAATCTTTGTGATGTAGAAACAGATGTCACCACACATTTCTCATAATATGGCATTACCCACCGAGCTGTATGCGTGGCTTCCCTGGATATATTTAAAGGCTATTTCATAAGCATTTCAACTACTTTGCTCTAAGTATATCTAAGTAAACTGGAATACCACAGTCTTTCTTAAAAGTTTCTATTTACATGAAAACTTACAGTAACTAATCACTTAGAAAGACTAGTCAAAACAAACAAAAACCCCCATTTCATTAAACTAAAAAGCCACAATTACAGAAAATCTGACACAGCCAAGATATAATTATGATCAACATCAGACAGAGAAGCATAAAAAGTGAAAAGTGCAGTCAGAACATTCAGTGTGTCAAGCAGAGTGAATGTGATGCCAGCTGCACAGTATTTCAATATAATTAAACCATACTTCTTACATAATGTAAGTTAAATGACAGTCAAGAGTGAAGTAACTAAAAGCTTTCTGGTACAGGAATACTAGCATTGAAAGGTTATTTTCAAGATTTTTTTTTAAAAGAGCAGGCCAAAAAATAAATTCTGGTTGTTTCTCAGTGAGAAGCATCCTCTTTCACTTTAATATTATCACTTGTGTGCACAACTCAAGAAGTATTTAGTTAGTTTTGTATTATAGTAAAATTCCAGCAGATTTGAAAATGAGAGCAAATTCTCTTGTATAGTCAGAGTCAGGTTTAACAAAACCCAAGAAAACGCTTTACCCAGTGATATACTAACTGCCCGTTCCCCACCTTCTCTACAGTCTTCTATTTGTGGTAGTAAAATCCGGCTGAGTTTAATTAATGCACAGAATTCACTTCTTATAGTTGCATCAAAAGAAATAAGAAAAGTTAAAGTATTCATTTGTGACAAGGGATATTAACTACTTTGAGCTTATTAACTGAGGCAAGCAGGAGTACAGCCCTGATGCTGCGGGAATTATTACTGTAACACAATTTCTGCAAAATAGCTCACAGTCAAATCCAAGGTTTATTTCTGCTACAAATGCCCAATTATTTGAGCTGACATCTGCTCTGGAGCACAGCCTAGAAGAGCAGTGCATGCCTAGCAGGCCTGGATTCCCCTCCACCCCCAATTGGATTACCTGTCAGTTTGGAGGAGTGCTGGGACTACATTTGGCAGCTGTAATATGCAGCAGCACTTTTTGAGGAACAAGAAAGCCAGCTCTACTGTCGACTGGAGAACCAGAGCTGTGACACCACAGCACTCGGAGCAGTTTCACTGCCAAAGGGACATATCCAGTTTGTTCGCTTTGATCTCCAAGCATGGGGATCTGTGCTGTTGCAGCTATGCTGGTAATGATATCAAATTATAGCTCATTTTAACCTGACTTTTATGAGCCTACATAAACATCCAGACTTGAAAAAAATCACCCAAACTAATAGAAAGCATGATGGTTTCTAATTAATTACAGGTAAGAAAGTCAAGGTATATCATGACTGAGATTTTAGGATGTAAACAGAAGTCCAAATATTGCCACAGATGAAGTTGCAACTAGGGTAGCCTGGGGTCATTCACATATGCTGCAGCTCATCTTGAATTAAATCTTACATCTTATTTAATTTTTTCTTGCCTACATCCAGCTTAAAATGGTTGAGTAGTAAAAATTGCTAAATGTATGTAAATCAGAGATGAGATTAATATTTTCCTCCTCAACAAGATACTACAGTACAGATCTAGAATGTTTCACATAGGAACAATATAAATGCTATGACCAAAGAGAAAGGTATTCTCTCATAATTTACAAGCTACATCAGTGGGATTCCCTGGGAGAGACTCTAGTCCTGAACTACAATGGTAAGGAACAGTTACAGAAAGTTCTTATAGGTTTGCAGAAAGCTTATCAAATTATATTAGTTCTCTAGGGTAGATCTTCTCTTTCATAAGTGGCAGTAGAGGAGCCTGGAGCTAGAAAAGCAATAATACAGGGAAAAGTACTATGAACCCAGTTCACTTTTATCATTTACAGATAGGATATTATTTTCTAGCATCTGTCAGTCAAAATGAAACTGGAAGGGAAGGACAAAGTCCAGCTCCATTCACTCAATGCCTGTTACCTGTCCACAGGTGACAACTCTTATTGAATAAACAACAGATCCCATTTTAAGTCCCTGTAGTCTAATCCAATACCAAATTTAAAACATATATATTATAAAATGCACATACATGTCCCTTCCCTTCTTAAACAGAGAAGAAATTCAGATTCAATGCTTAAAATACTCCACACGTTCCCGTGAAAGAGCACAGCGAGGGGACAGAACCAACCTGTTGGCTCACAAAGGCTGAAAGTTCAAACAAATAGATCAATAATTTTCACCTGAAAACATTACAAGTTCTCAAAACATAGAACTTTACTTTTGTAAGCAGTTCAAAGACAGTCTCAAGCTTCAAATTATGCCTTTGATTTCTTTCTTATAGATAATGAACCCATATACAGTCAGGACATAAGCTTGCACTTGCTTTAATCATGCTGGGTGCCAACTGCAGAGCAATTCAGTTAATTAAATACAGGTGTCAATGCAGCCATTCTTGATGTCTAAGAGCAAACTATCAGCTGGACTCCAGCTGCTGCAGAAGAAAAACACACATCTCCCATAGGTCCTATTATGGCATCTAGCTCTGTCCTAGGCTAAGACAAAGGCTTAGCCTTTGTCTAAGGCTGTCTTAGATTATCTGGAACACATAAAATAGTACTCAAGCTTTTTATTTGGCAGTTAAATCACTCAGATTGTCCCACTGACCTCCATATATCAGCTCAAGTGAGTAACCCCTAAGAACAAAAAGCTGACTCTCTATTCAAGAATGTACAACACTGGAACGCCAAATGATTCACCTTTAGCTGTGACACTGTAGAGCTTGGACTGCTACAAATCAATAACAAAAGCAGCAACAGAAAGCTGCAGGTATTACCACCCAAGAGATCAAATATGAGTAACTCTCTCCCAAGTTACAGGCTCTACTGTCATTCTGGCTTATGCATAAAAGTAAAATATTATCAGAAATATATTGTTGAAAAATTATTCACAGTGGTGCTATTGCAGTCTATTCCATGTGTTCTCTGCCCTCAAAAAGCACACCAGAGCAATCTTTTATTTGCCAGGAATACCTGTGCTGGCTCATGTAACCAGTTAAAAAGCCAATAGCAAAATGCCCATCTCAAGTGCATGGTTCTCCTTCTGTAGTCTCTAACATATCAACAACAGATAAAGTAGATTTTAGGCAGAAGAGAACAACAAAACCAATTTTACATCAAATCATTTCACCAATTTGCTAATGAGAGCCAAAGAACAACACAGCAAGAAACTCACTCCTCAGTAAGATCTGTGCAAGGACTGAAGCAAAGCACTTACCGTGTCTTGGGATTTATCTTTGACATCATAGACTGTAAGTTTTATTTTAGTTTCCTCATAGATGGGGTATTCCGGTGGGAAGGTGACACCAGTCAGAAACAGTGGATCTTTTGTACCCTGTGTAACATGAGTAAACACTCAGTAAGGTAACAGCTGAGCAATGTGAAGGATGTCACTATGGAGGTACAGAAACCCAAAGGGTGTCAGCTGTCTACAGCAGAGAGATGGGAACAGCTCAGTTTTATTACCCAATCGATGAGAAAAAACAAACAGCCTTAAAACCTTATCAAGAAAACTAAAAACAAACAAGCAAAACCCAAACAAAACCACAACAACTTCCTGGAAAGTTTTTTTTTAACTGGAAAGGATATGAAGTGCTTCAGAGGCAGAGCCTGGTATCACATTTTTAAACAGCTCAGCCAGTATCAGGTTCTGGAATACAATCTATAATAACCAAAAACCCTTTCTTACTCCCACAACACTTTTTGAAAGTACCACAACTTCATCTTAATTTAAATGAACTAAGGATTTAACATGCACACACATACAAAAAAAGAGCCATCTTCATTAAGCCACAATACTAAATGTATAGAAATGCTACAGAGACTCTCAGTATTACATTAAGGATACTGATTTTGTGGAGAGGGGATTGAAATACTCCTCTTTAGGCAGTACTGCTGTAAAATAAAATTCCTGTGCTTTGAAACATTATGATTACACTTAAAAGCTGTACACAGAAGTAACTATATCATAGCTAAAGATGTACAATTAAATGAATAATACAAAATGTTGTTTATAATTTCTGAATGTTTAATTACACCTAATTTCCAAAGATTACCAGGCGTGTATCCTTAAATTTTCCATAAAGTAATAAAAAAAAAAAAAAAGGATCGTGCATGACAAAGGTAATTTATCTTATGGATTAACTTTCTGTGACCCTGCCTTCCCCTCCACCACAGCTTGACTACAGAGCCAAGAACCTTGATGAAACAAATTCAGGAATTTATTGAGGTCTAGGACATTGTATTAGGAAATGCATCCACTTCTATTTAAAAAAATACATAGTTATCTATTCATCTTTTGCACAACATCACTCCAGACAGTCTGCAATGAGACATCCTGATCAGATACAAGATATTTGAATTAAGCAGTTTCAGGATGGTTGAGAGCTGAAACCATAATAATTTAATTAGTAGTTGGTTGAAAGTAATCACACAAAGACCTCATGAAGTATTCTCATTGTATTTAACAGTTAAAACAAGCCTCTGGTGAAATAATGTGTGTGTTTACAATGAGACTTTCCTGCTCTTAATGAATCTCCCCAGTAAGTTAAGCAAGTTACATCTACACTGCTCACCCTTCACTTTCTCTGAACCATTTTTGCTCTTTCTCACACCAATGCTTGCAGGGCAAAGTGAGGACTAGCAAAGCAGCCCCAGACAACTTTTGCTGTAATGTATGATGCAAATTACTAATTATTATATGTAAAGTCACACACATTACATACACACATTTCTTTCCCAAATTACAGACCTAGGGTAATAGTTTTCAAATCGCAAAAGCATCAGCTCTTTAATGGTAAAAATAGAACAAAAAACAAATAGGATAACAAACCACATAATACACCTATGCTTTTCTGCATTTAAAAATACTTTCCAAACTCACTATACTCTTAATTAAGTTTTATTTTGCATTGCCTTGTCCCTTCATGAGAGCAACTATTCCCTGTTTCACTCTAAACCTGTGTCTGGAGAATTGGAATATTCTCCATGCCTCTACTTGGAACAACAGAGCTTTCATGAGAAGCCAAGTTAATTTCTGTTTATCCTGGTTAGATGCCAAGAACTACAGCACACTTCAGTATGCTTTACTAACTGCCAGAGTGTGCTTGTCTTACCTAAGACTATGCACTAACTTGTTTTATTCCTAATTCACTTTCTAAGGAAGAAATGAGCAATCCAATAATCAACATGCTAATTGAATAAGAAAGACTCTCACCTCCACGATTTCAGTGCTTGAATACCGCGTCAAAATGTGCTCTGCTGGATGCACCACTGAGACTTGGATAAACGTGTTCAGCTTCCGATCACGGGTAGTAGCCACTAGATCCTTGCACGCTGGAGACAGTGGAAAATAAAAATAAAATACTCGAAATCAAACTCCAGGAAAATGCTGTCACAGGCACAGGACAAAGCAGACCACGCTCCAGCTCCAGATTAAATCTCCAGAGACAAGTCAATTTAACAGAGGAAGTCCCTTGGAAGTAACCTACAGAAATAGGAAGTCACATGCCACAGAACTGAGCTGAGATCTCGTTTCCACTAAAAATATTTGCAGCTTCTGCAAAGCTCCCTGCCAGAGGCTCATCAGCCCCAGCTCACAAGTGTGCATGCGCATACGCTGAAATAGTAAGTAATTTTACATAAGTACTCATTTTATTTGCCCACAAAATCTCTTTTAGCAGCCTTATTCGATCATCTCGTCTGACAATTTCCCCAGTCACACAACCTTTTCAAACACATTCTAAAACAACTAATTGCTATCAGTGGTTAAGCTGGTTTATACCGTTTGTTACTACTTGTGAACTTAGAGCTAGTTGTCAGGTATAAATGTACATACCTAAAAGCAGGCAGCAACATAATCAATTCTTTTGTCAGTGACTGGTATATAAATGAGAATTGCATTCTGCCTATATAGCATCATTCTTAAAACTCATTCTACCTAACAGAGAAATTCTGTTCTGTTTTAATAATTCACTTTTATCCTGGACTCAGAGTCCCTTACCATGAGATCATTCTTTACACTAACACACCTTATGCCTTCAAAATGAAAGCACTGAAGAGAAAGAAGGAAGGAAGAAATAAATAAATGCACCATCAGCTACCCCACAGAAGGGACACAGATTAATGAGCCATGCATTGGCTGAAAAGCAAAAACCACCCATCCTCCCTTCTTACCCAAGGAATATACAGCGGTGAACACTGCGGTGGGATCTATTGCTTTCTGCAGGGCAATAAACTACCCTGGGGTTTCAGAAGCCTGAGGCAAGCAAAGACAAGACTATGGCTTCAGAGAGGGTAATTGTCAAGAAAGAGCTGAGGGCATTTTCTATGAGCCTACATTGCCTACCAGGGGCTTCCTCAAGTGCAGCTGACCTTTAACTTTTCAAAAGGTGAGTCAGATTCTCTTCACAGCAAGCAAGCTTGGTCTGATGAGAAACCAATGCTAGAAAAGCTCTGATACATACAAAAGGCCAACTCAGCTTGTTTTATACCTTTTTTTTTTCCTTTGGGCTTGAGCCTGCTGCTGGAGTAAATAAAAGGAAAACTAGCTGAAACTTTTTTACCACTCTTTTATTACAGTTAAAAGAGACAGGTAGACAATTAAATCTAACCTTCAGAGATTAAAGTTTTTGCTTTAGTCCAAATTGCCAATGAAATCTCCTGGTATATAGTTTCAAACTGATCCCTATTATAATTTGGTGGAAAAAGTGGGATAAGCATAAAAGTTTGTGCACGATGAGGTCTTTACATCATGCACAAACGGATGTAACAGTACCAGGCTCAAACAGTGAGTTGCCAGCAAGTCTTTGCCGCTAAGACTCACCATCTTATTAAAATGACTGAATACTAGCACTACTTGACATCATCTTAAAAATGACAGTAGACTTCGTGAAAAGCAGTTGTCAAAGCACAAAATGTTCAGCAGACACCTTTTGACACTATTTGACTTTGTCCTCTCTAAAGCTAATCACATAAGTAGTAGCAGATCACTGAGATTTCCAAATACAGCCAGTTCCCCCACAGAACCTGATCTCATGCCACCAGACAACCCTTAAATATTGCACTCTATAGTCATCTATTTAGAATGTAGCACAGTTTCCGAGGAATGGCAAGAGAGCTCATGTTCACAGTACATCACATCCCTTCAAAACAGCCCAAATTAAAAGTTACCAGAAGCTGGAACAGAGAGACAGTCAAATTTTTCACACCTACCACACAGGAAGGCTAGCCAGCTCACAATTCACTAGAATACAACACAAGTGAGAGAAACAAAGACGCACAGACACTTAGGAAAAACAAAATCAGACCCCCAAAAAACCTTATCAGTGACTCTAGTAGGAACTCTGCAGCTGAACTCTTGGAAAAAGTACTACTGCACGAAGAATCGAGGCAAAACCCTCACAAATAATAGTTTGATCTAGTTGTGTCTTGTCTCAAATACATTATTAGGATGTGACTAAATCTTTTAGCTGCCAAGAGCACAGGCTTTTATCCTACTAAGAAACCATTAACAATAGGAAGAAGATTTGCACTAAGTGGTCACCACCTTGCTGCTATCTGAACATAGGAGGCAATTTATTTCTGTGCCAGTACTGCAATCCAGTCATTAGATTATTTTTCCTGTAAAAAAGTGGCTTAGCAGCATGATCTTGAATTTCATTGGATAGAGCTGACAGAGAAATAACTCGTCTGCATATCTCCAGTAGGGAGGATCAGCATAAAGCATCAGAGCTCTTTGGGAAACACTGGCGCAGAAGGATGAATGAGATTAAATGAAACCTGCATCTACTTTGATGACAGTGTTATTTATCTCTACTGTGACACTGGACTACTGTTGTTCACAACTCTCCTTTCAGCCAGAGAAGATACTCAATAAAGTTATCCCAGTAAAGAACACAGAGTTTGCCAGTTTGAGCCACAGTACATCACTTCCCTTCAAAACAGCCCAAATTAAAAGTTTAACAAAACAAAAAGACTACTTTTAAGCTGATGCCAAAGAATAAAAGCTTGTTATATCCTGTTCGCAGCCTGGCAAGCTCCACAGCCCCATGCTGCATTATTGCCCTTTGAACAATTTTACTATCAGCACTTCCAAAAGCCTTAGGTCTTCAAAGAAACAAAGCGGACAAAGTGAAACATTATACAGTTAGGAAAGTATGCTATATATTTAAACAAGTTTGTTAGGTGGTATTAGCATGCCCCTCAAACAGAAACTGATGAAAACACAAGCATGAAAGGCATTCTGAGCCTGTTTCCTTAACTGCAAACGTAACAGCCGTGAGAGCAGGTAACAACATCAACACACTTTCGACCATAACCTACGCCCAAGCCGACCACAGGTTACGTTATTTCTCAATACTTCAGAATGACTGAATTAATTCTGGAAAAATTCACCAACAAAACACAGTGAAATGAAGCACCAGCTTGTACTTACATGCCAAAAGTATATGAATCTACTCATTGTGACTGTTGACTCAGTGTGTAAAAGCCTGAGTCATCCATTCCCCTGGTGACCAAACCTCTGCTGAGCCTATCAGTGTACAATGAATGTTTAAGGAAGAACTGCATTAAGAATAATTTATGCTTTAATATCAACAAAGAAAAAAGATAGCAGGAAGAAACAAATCTACGGATATTTCACTGTTCTCTGTGCTGCACTGACATGATGGCTGTGCTCTCTGCCCTTCTGTGTGTGTGCCTACATAAAGAAGTGAAAGACTGGTTGCTGTTTCCTCACGGGACCTTGGAGGATTTTTAAAAAATGTTACTCCTATATTGGAAGAGAGTACAGAGAGAAAAACTAAAAAAACCCTATTACTATATAACAGTAAGAAGAAAGGAAACAAACAAAACCCAAAATAGAAATAGCCTGGAAATGCATCATCTACCTTCCCTGAAACTGTAACACTTCTGACCATGCATTTCGCACTCTCTGCTCCAAGCACAAAGCCCGCTGGAGCAAAAAAAAATTAGTCTGGCAGAGAAACAGAGAGATGCAGCATCTCCCAGAAATGGAAAAGATCCAGTAGCTAGAACAAACAACATGGGCAGTGGGAATGAAAGACATTCCCAGCTCAGAGTTGTTTGGGAAATGAGCCAAGAAGGATATCAAAAATTGGGAAATGGCATTGAAACTGAATAGTTTATTTTTGCTAGTGAGGAAAAATACAGTACAACTGTCAATGTGTTCTCGTACTCTGGATTCACACAATGTATGTATTAGCCTATATGACAGTGTGCAAGGTAGCTCTTTCTTTAACCAGTGACAAACGCCGTTTCCCCACAGCTTCATTTCTTCCCACATTCCAAACCAAAACAGATTCCAGGGGGCTGGCTAGGAACAGGAATTGACAACATAGCCCTGTTGTCTCCAGGGTATGCTGTTTTGTACACTGTCAAAACAACAGAAAATTAATAGCATCTGATGGCAAGTGGCATGGGAAAAGCCTGTGTCTCACATGCACATATATATGTGAAGGTAATGTTCAAATTTTTATTCATTCATTGGGAATGCTTCAGTTTGCTGATGGGGACAGAAAGAACAGAGAAGTTGCTCCCACAATTTGCAATGTGGACTCCCAGAATACTATGCAAGACTAAATGGATGTGGCCACAAAAATTATAATGTCCATGTTGTCACAAAATGAGAGCACAGTTACACAGCCATGCAACAGGTACGCATTAGGAGGGACACTTTTTAATTGTAGTGACCAAAATAGATGCTCAGACTCAGGTGAACTCTATAATGAAAAGAAACTCAGTGCAACAGAAAACTATATTGGAGTATATATAAAAATAAGTAAAGATCCATTGGTTTTACCTATGGAGACATTCAAGATCACTGTTCCTGTCTCTGGGGGTGAGAGGCTTCTATAAAAATAATATATCTGTTCTCTAGAACATACAGCTGGTTGCTAAAGTAACCTAGTTATATTTTCAGGGAAACATACATACATAAGACAATTAATATCCTTCAGGGATGTCTGTAATAAACAGCAGGAAGAAAATTTCTACCAACAATCCGAGGAGAAAGATGACAGGGAAGTCTTACCAAATTAATAATAAAAAAAAAATCTCTAAGACATCTCTACAAGTACAGGTTTCGGGGGAATAAACCCCCACAAACACAAAACAATATTAACAGTACTAACCATAAATAATCTATCAGTATGCTGCCCAGAAAAACCTCAGTCATTACCCACTTAATTTGCAGCTAAAAGAACATGATTATTTATGAGTCATTGAAGTAAGATACACATGAATGCTGCTGGGGAGAAATGCTGTACGCTGATAAGCGATCATGCCCATGAGTTGAGATGCCAGCTGCACTCATCATCTTATTTGCAGATGAAGCGATTAATCTGGTTAGAATTACCACCGTGAAAATCAGAGGTGATCTATTTCAGACTAAGGCCTGTGTGAGCATGGGGGGTGTAGCTGCAAAGGAGGTTTGATCCCAGCTCAGGTGGTGGAGTCTGACTGCCAGACTGGTGCTTGGATGGTCAGACAGAGAAGTCTCCTCAGCAATGCAAAGGCTTAATTTGCAACTTTTCATCGCCCATTGCCAGCAATGGGGTTTCAATTCTTCTGACATGCTAGAACAGGCCTATTTCCTCTTATAGCTTTGCTATTTAGCCCCATACACTTAGGGGTTTAAGTATGATAGATGCAAGGGGCTCAGGAAACAGGCTGACTGGATCAACACAGCTCACAGGCATCACATCTGCATTGCAGGATCGAAGGCGTGGTTACATGTGTTAAGTACCCATCCAGTGCTATTTGCATTTGTTGTGCATTGATCTGCTGCTAACATCAGACGATCTGTTCCAGCACATCCACAATCTTGCTCCAGCTTTATTTACAGTTGTGGAGAACTGAATTCCATCATCTTCATGCTCTAGGCTTCAGCTACACAACAGCAACATGAAGAGAACTTACAGCTTGGCTTAGGAAAGCTCCTCAAGTAATGAAACAAACTGGTTTTGATCAAGATTTTTGAACTTCTGTGATTTTTGGAAATGTGTCTGAGAAGACATATGTCTGTTTATCGCTTTCAAGTAACTGCAAAAATATTTTTTTTCCCAAAAAGACTGCATTTCCTTACTGAGCACACTGTGACTCTAATAGCACAGCAAACTTTCTCAGAGATGCAGTAGACTTGTGAGAGCAAGGCAGATCTCTTGCTGTTTGCTTTAGATTATCAATTACCCTCCTTCCGTCTGTTCAAAACTATTCTACTCAAGGCACCACCTCCTAATGATATTTAGGCTCTTATCTTCAGTTTTCTAGTGAGAGAAATTAAGAAAGAAGGGGGCAGGGGCTTGAAGCCTTACAAAAACTTGCTATACATCACTAATCCAAAATACATCCTTATCAAAATAAATTTTGATACTGCTATTCCAAGGCTGCAATTTGTTATGGTGTTGTTGGTATTTCAGAACACCACAAAAGGGTTTGAATCTTCATGGAAACAGAGCTAAATACTATTTTCTCCTTCACCTTCTCCTAATATTGTCATATAAGTATCTAATGACAAAGTAATCTTGCTATAATTTCTGTCACAGATTTCTAGCTATCAAAAAAAAATGAGTGGTTAAAAGTTAAAGTACCAAATGCAGAATCAGAAGATCTGCAAATGGTAAGCAGAATTTCATTTTTCTTTGAACTACTACCTTCTTTATACCATAAGCTTATACCGGTAATCGCTTCATCTGAAATAAGATGAGTGCAGCTGGCATCTCAACAAAAATCAATAAGAACCTATAAGATTTTATTTAAAAAATATATTCTTCTGCTTCCTAACATTTTACATCTCTTTGGAAATAAAATAAATGTAAAAAAATACATCAGCAATACCACAAGAAAATGAAAAGAAACAGAAGTGCCAAGTCTCAAAGTTTTCAGTCTGCCACATCTGTTTTTATTACAACCATACGCATTGCTTCCTTTGACAGGAGCATTTTTTCACTGCTATACCAGTTGTCAAGTGTAGTATTACATGGGTTTGATCCTCAGCGTGACTGTAGAGATAGAATTCTTTCTAATATGTAAAGAAAATTCAGCTGTTGCTTAGCCTGACTCCAAATCCATGTCACCATATGCATCTTCACAAGATACTCTCATGCTTGATGAGGAAAGCAGCTCCCCTCACAAAACAAAGGAAGGCAGTCAAGCAACACAGTCCAGCAACTACAGCAGACAAGAAGGTTCAGGAAGAGCTCTAAACAACCTGAAATCTTTCAGGTTGCTTCTCTGCTGCACACCAGCTGCTCTGAGCGGCTGTAAGGGAGCTACTCTGGCTTCTGGGTAGAAGCCCAGCTACAGGAGAACTGGACTGGAGCCCAGCTCCCAGGAGGAAGTGATCCACCTGTAACCCGGACAAGCCACCCAAACCAGCTGATGCTAACACTGACATAAGTACACCTAAGAAATGCTGCAGGTTTAGATGCTACATTAAGCACTTTGTGTAAAATTCTCTGGAGATAGCTCTGTAATTAATTGTCAGCCAACTGATGTGTGGTCACAGCCCTGATACCCATGAGACTCTGCTGGTGAATAAAACTATTAATTCCTTCTTTAAGTAAAAATGCTACATATTACAGGTAATCAAATGAAGATACCAGGACAAGATGCAGTAGGGAGCTATATTAACAATAGTAACTCACAAAATAAAAGACAGACAATAATAAAAGCAAACTATATGTCTACTGTCTTACTGAACAGCCTTAGAATTCATCTGTGTGAGAAGAGCTGTGTTCCTTCCTTTCATTGTGCCAAGTAAGGGGACAAGAAAGTGATGTCATTTCAACTTCGTAAGATTCAAACAAAATCCCCAAAAATAAAATAATGAAAAACCCTCACTAAAACCACCTCCTTAACATACCCTAAGGAAAGACGGCAGGAATGTTTGAGCCCTGTAGTATTCTCCATGTGTAGCGCTCAAAAGAGGTAAATCGTGGCCTTTAAAAAAAAGTAGGTTGTGTATTATTTACCTGTATGTTTGTAATTTTTTTTTTCATTTTAACCCCCCACTCTGCTGGATTGCTTAAATGTCAGGCTGATTCACAACTGGTTCTCATTGCATGGTGTCTGATGTTGAAAATGACCAGTGAGATAGCCTAAAAAGATGGTCCTCTACAGAAAGCACAATGCAAACCACTGACTAATCTCTCCAATATGCCAGAGGTGACCTTTTAGCAAAACAAAACCCATACATCTCAAAGGAAAGCAGACTAAAATGTACTTCAAAGACAAGGCAAAGAAGAGTAAGACACGCTTTTAATCAAAGGAGAAAATAGATTTCTGCAATCCGGAACAATCACTTTTAGTCCAGTAATGATTAAATTTGCTGGTAGGAAAATGCTTGATAAATGTTAAATAATCTGCATTCAAGCTGTAGTTAAAAGGAGATGTTCTAACATACAGAAGACTTGCTTGAAAAGATGGCAATTCTGGATTAATACCTAAATTAGAAGTCCAAATAAAAGACAATGATTAACTCCTCAGAGGATTTTGAAGCAGTCATTCTGACCAATAATTTAGATTGCTTTAATAGCATGGGACCTGCACAAGATAGCAAAGTAGAACTCCTTCACAAGGAATTTTAGAAAACGTAATATGGGTTTTTTTCCCATAAATGACAGAGTCCAGAAATAAGACGACCTCACAGGTCAAGGATCATGTCAGAGGACGAGCTTCAAGGAGTCCATCTACATGAACATCCTGCATTTGTTTACTTGTGTATTTTGAACAAATAACCTTTACTCCTGAACTTCTCCAAAAGATGTACCTCAGGCATGAAAACTCTGGTGGTACAGACAAACGCCCTTCTAAAAAGTACAGGGTGAAAAACACCGTCGTGAGCTGTTGTGGTTGCCTAGAGGTTATTTCAAAGTACATTTTTAAAGCAGCAAATAGATTTGTATATGTAGTTCCTTCAAAATCAAAACCAAGATCATTTCCCCCCCAAGACATTGGCTCATAATTATTACTCTAAATTTTCAACTCTTAGTATTTTGAAGAAGATTTTAAAGGGGAGACATTAATGATTTTTACAAAGGAGTAAGACCCGAAACAGAAAATTTAATCCTTATACTATAAATACACTCATATTTCTAGCAGAAGTTTCTTCAAGGGTGAACAATGGCTATTTACATGCAACAATAATATGTTTGAAACTGCCTTGATTTTGATATGTTGACACATGTAAAGACATAGCCGACTTCTTCAGAGCTAAAATTTTAAATTATTTTCACTCATTTGTACAAAGAGTAATAGTTTAGGATTAAGAGGACACAAAAAATGATAAAAACAACAACAATCACCCAAAACCAACAACAAAAACAACAACCAGAAAAAACCCAAAAACTTTTATTTGTCTCTTCAGAGATACCCCTTGGTAGATTAGAGATCTGAATCTTGAATTACCTAGGTATTGCAGCTCTTCATCTCAAAGCTGAAAAGAGTGCTAGTCCACTTCAGTTTTTAAAGCAGATAATTCACAATCCTACAGACAACAATCCTCAGCTTCTCAGGTATGAAGAATTCTCATCTTTATGGAATGCTGGGACCAAATTCTTCTTAACTCATCATAATGAAATTCTACACGCCTTCAGTCTCTCAGAAATCAATCTTAAAAGCAAGAGAATTCCAGACTGAAGTTTTAGCTTGTTTTGAACATTGGAACAAGATTGAAGTAAATTTTTAAAATGCTTCTTTATAATATAGCAGCTTTATATTCCACATAATAGGCAAAGACCACTCTAAAAATATGGCTGATAATAATAATTAAAGTGTCCATAACTGGACTAGAAAATTTATTTGCCGCAGCGGGTAAGTAAGGGTAAAAGAATTAAGAAAAGCATTCTTAAGCATTTTGTTTGTTTTCAGTAAAGCACCTCAGGTCAGTCTGCTAGTCATGCTGCATCGCCTGTTGCGTGGGATTTCGTGCTGCTGCATTTAGGAGAATTTCAGTTTTCTCAGGGCCTGCAGAAGAACCTGATTCTTGAGTCAAATCTCACCACAGACCATGCATTTCAAAATTTCCAAAAATAAGTACATTTATAACTAATGTGTTCAAAAGGAGAGGATTACTTTGGTCTTCTATTAATTCAATGTTTTTCTATTTATGTAACTTCTGTTTCCACATATAAGGATTAAAAAAAAAGTCCACTGGGAAATGTTTTATAACATGAAAGTATTACCACAATTATTTCTACAGGCACATTCAGAGATGTATTTAACAACTGCCACTTGAAACACAAAGGTTCAGCTAATGCAGCAAAGAGTCAAAAACGTCAAGAGCTATCATGTTTTGAGTTATTAAAAATGTTTTCAGCTAATATATTATTGGCCTAACAACAGAGAGTTGTTCCATTTCTGTTTAGTCACTACCATTCTGCACAAGAAGCACCAACTCTGTGACTACTATAACCTCTAAATAATTTGCTTGCTTTTTGTCTTCCAAATAATCTCTACCCTTTTGGAATTATGAGGTGACTTTGCCTTCACAGAGAAAGATACACAAGGAAAGAGATGGAAGGAATTCCCTAGGCAATTTTTCATGAAGTGCTCTACAGTCTGGGCTGAAGGTTAGAAAAGACCAACTGCAAAAAGCAACAGTAAAAAAGTTGAAAGTAAACTCTCAACAAGCCAGAGATATCCACAAGTGGGTTTTAAAAAGAATACTCAGACTCCATACACCTGCTACTTGGCTTTGGAGGTATGTGAAGTGCCCAGGTGTTGAAGCTTTGAGCCGTAGGAGGTCCCTACACACCTGCAGGCTGGCTCCAGGGCACGTCCCGACTGTTTCAGCCCTGGCGACGCGAGCAGCTCCAAGGCCACCGCTGGCACTGTCAGGATCTGAACGCCGCACGCCTCTCCTGACAGGCTCGGGCTGGCAGGCAGTGGCACGGCACGGCTGCTCGTCCACACTCTGCAAAAGCATCACTGCAGATTTCCTTCACACCACGCCCGGCGGGGCGGCTGAAGGAGAAATGGGGCCAGTGCCTCTCTTCATTCAGCAGAGCACTGGACCAGAAAGGGGTCACACACTGAGGAGATCCATGGGTTTTAGCATTCTGCCCACCTCTAACATAACAGCTGCAAACCACAAAAAGCTGCAAACAAATACACAAGAGAGAGGAAGACTTGAGAGTCTGCTTGTATCCACTCAAAGCTGTCTCACCTTGACTGCAAAAAAAGGGAGATTTTCATGCCAGCAGGCATAGAGGGCACAAAACACAATCGTAATTTGGTATTTTACATATATATTTTTACATTCCGGTACCACTGAACTCAGGTTGCTGTCCATAATCACTCCAGAACTGAGGTCCACCCCATCGGAAAAAGGGCACTATTCACTTAATAGTCATCATCAGTTTATTTTGTCTTTGACCCAAATTCTTTTCTTTGCAGAGAAAGGGCTAAGAGTTTAAACTCAGGGTAAAACTCCATTTCAATTTTATTCCTGGCCAACACCACTTCTGCAAATACAAGTTTACATTTTTTACTTCAAGCTTTCATTTTGCAAACATTCCATGAATAACTGTTCCTTGAAAGAACATACAAAAAAAAAAAAAAGACTTTGCACCTTTGCACATATACAAAAATTCATAAAAATGAGCACCAGTAACATATTATCCAGGCCAAGAGCATCCACAAAACTATTTTAACAATCGCTGACTCTATCCAGTCCTGACTCTTTTTGCCCAAAAAGAAAGGCTATTCAGGCTGCTCTTCGATCCTTCATGGTGTCTTCAGTGTGCCCCACATAACGGTTAAATTATGATGCAAGGGTGAAAGTTCCCTAGAACAGCTTGAGTCCACATAGAGAGCAACCATTTTAAACAGTCTAATTTCAACATAACTATAAGTGATTATTTAGAGAACTTGAAGATTTTTTAGATCACAAGCTAGGTATCAACAACAGTAAGGATCAACAGATACCTTACTGTCCATACACAGTACAGAATGCTGGAGGAGTTCATGTCAAACCAATCACTACCAGCTATAAGAAGCCTCCAGACTCTTTCTGCAAAGTTACATGACAAATTCCAGGCACACAGATTTTGGAATCAGCCTCAAGTTTAACAAGTCCAACCCCCTGTCCAAGCAGGTCAACCACAGCAGGCTGCATCCACCTGGATGTTACAACTTCCAAGGACAAAGACTTCAGAACCTCCTCCAAGCACTGCGCCAGTGGTTGACCACCCTCACAGTAAAAAAAATCCCAACTATCCCTGTCCAGTAATTCCAAATAAAATTTATTTTTCATTTATGCCTAGAAAAAAATCCCAGGACTGCGAGGCCCAATTAGGCAGCAGCAGAGAAAACTAAGATGTCAGGCACTGAAGCACACAGCCAGGGATACTAAAAATGGCTTTTCAGCAAACTTAGCGGTACACACAATTTCTTTTTTAAATAGATATAAAGTTTAAAACTTTAATGCTACCACATTTTGCATTTTGATGAAAAAGCACTGTTTCTAGAAGAAACAGTGTAGTTTTAAAAGATTTATGAAGCTGAGGAGAAGACCAATGTCTATTGCTGAAAACATTGTGCAAACACTGCATACCTTTTAAGCTTCCCTGACAACAGCACAGTTAAGGAGTTAGGAAAAAAAAAATCTCTTGCATTCTGAAGAGTTAAAATGTCAGCTTCCTGTGAGGCTGAGAAAGGTTGGAAGAAGGCAGCAGGGCCAGGACTGCCATCCAAATCACAGTGGGTAAGGAAGTCTTATAGATCCTTCTCTAACAAAGGAACACCTCATCCTTATTTGTCTCTCTGAGTACAAATATCTCAATAAGGATCAATACAATATTCTCAATAAGGATTCTAAATCCTTGTCTGTCCTCTTCATTCAGACAAGTTTCCTGGACCCACAGAGAAATCAGTGATAGATTTATCATGTACCAGGAAAGCACAAAGCCACCCAGTCACTTAGGGGCTGTCCCTGTGGATGTGTTCTGATATAGCGGGACAGTGCGCTCAGGGCCACTCTCACTGGGAAGATGCTGGCAAGAAAATCTCCTTCCATGGCAGAAAACTGCCAGGTAGGCCATGGTTGTCCCCTTCCCAGCTCAGCCATTGAACTGCCACACCTTCTCCCACTCACCCTCTTCAGCCACTCCAAGATCCTAAAGCCTGAAGGGGTAAATGATGCGCACACATTTGTGTGTGCGCAAACAGCAACTCAAATCTCCTGCTGAGATCAACCACACCCACGCGGGAGCCATCCTCGGGAATCTGAAGAGCCTCATTTGAGAAAATCAGGTTCAAATCTTGAAACTGGGAAGAGCAATAGACTGGCAAGGCAAATAGGAGAAAGTATGCACAGTAGGAGGTATATTTTTGGACAAAAGCAGGAAGAGAAAAATAATGATGAAAAAACCGCAGCAGCATGTGCCAAAAAAAACTTCTCTCTAATGCAATGATCTTTAATCCTACTTTCCTATGAACTAGTTTAAAAATACCCTTGTATTTAAAAATATAAGTTTTCCATTTCATCAGAATAACTGAAAAATTAACGTCACATTCCCCAGAACACCTAATAATTCAGAAGTCAAGCACGATGCTTGTGAAAATACTAAAGGACAAATTAAGGTATCCACTAGTTCTTTTTTGGTGTTTTTTTAATACCTAAGTGAGAAAAAATTCACAAAATCTCAATTCTGAGAGAATTGCATTAAATCTCTACCTATATCTATAAATTCTTTAGTAATTTTGGAGCCCTTTTCCATATATAACTTTCAAACAGCCTTACAAATTACCATTATATTCCTGATAGCTATGAATGTTTTACATCAGAAACTAGAAATAGTTCAGGCAAAGCAGCATGGAATGAGGTAGATGAACCCATGCTAAGATTGAGCTCTTGTCATTAATCTGTTTCTAGCACTGCCTCACTGGGATACTGAACTGGAGCCCCTCTTCACAGAAAACAACTATTTTCAGCACAGACACAGCCTTGCCTCTGAAATTTTGGAGAAAAGAATTTTGCAAGCATGAGACAGCAATTGCAAAGTCTGTAAGAAAAACATGCCATAGACACAAAAGCCGCATTTTCAATATGAAGAAAAATACCTGATTTTACTAAGAAGTCTACCGATTTTATTTATTTAAGGTTTGAAAAAGAAATGTCCTTCCTAGTCTTATCCTTTTTTTTCCATGGACTTATAAAAAGCAGTTTTATAACTGACAAGATTTCAGCATTTGTACATTTCTGACAGAATTTAATCCTATTATCTGCTGCATCACTCAAGAGCTAAGATGATAAACCCCTGTCTCTCAGAATGGCTAAATTCCAAAAAACCCTTTCAACTGTTAAACAGCTTTTAAAATTCAGGCATGTACAAACTCCTCTCTAAACAGATTAGCCACAGCTATTCAAAATTTATCTCTAGATAAGTGTTTATATCAAAACATGAAAGTCGTTGTGAGAATCTTTAGGCTATTGGATTTAAAAGTTTCCCTTAGTCACGGCCCTTATTTATACATATTTATATTTACAAGGTCGTCAACCACTTTCTCACAGTAGTTCAAATACGTTTTTTTCACAAAAGCTTCTGGAAACAGAAAATACTTCAATTTCATGGAGCAGAATGGAAGAAAACTGCCTGAAACTCAGTTTGCACCTGGGTTTAATATTGATACTCAAAACATCCTCATGTTTCTTACTACTTGCATCAGCACATCAGCAGATTCCTGTAAATCCATCACACTGGAATATACTCAGACAGTAATGATTTGCTCCCTCATGCTGGTTCATCCTCTGCTCTGACCCACCTCAGAGCATATAAACATCCTTGCATTTAACAAGCCCACCATGGGGACTAACTGCTACATAGCACCTTGTAATGTAGAATTTTAATCTCTAACACCTACACAGAAAAGGAATTTACACAAGTCAAAGCTGGTTAATGAAAATCATTAAGTATCAATGGATGCTGACAAGTTGCAAATATTTCTGCGACTACTTCTATTAGGAATTGCTTCTTACTGACACAGAAAGAAAGCAGATAACAAAAATGAGTAATGCTACACAAGATGTAATGGGTTTTCAGCGACAAAAAAAAAATTCATATTTATGGACTACATAGAATAGCTATATATATGTATAACTATACAGATAATTTAATAAGAACTCTATTTAACTGTAAAGTACATATTATTATAAACAAAATTTTCAGTTTCTCTTAATATGCAAAAACACAGAGAACACTGTTCACATATCTTCCCAAGTTTCATGTTTGCAATTTTTGAGTCCTTGCACAGTAAGCCCTGCAATTAGTACAGATTAATATTTAAGGACTGTGACGGCATCCTGCTTCTCTAGCTGAAGTGCAAATGAAGATAATCCCTGCCCTAAAAGGGGCTGAAGGATAGATTTCTAGAATTACAGTGCCTACAGGTACAAATTTAAAAATCCAACCTAATTCTCTAGGACTCAAACCCACTTAAGCTGGCAAAAACCAAACAAGTATATGAGTTTTTGAAAGGATTCTGGTTTTGAGCTTTTTGGGATATGTGTCTATGCAACACCCACACCCCACCCCACAAACTCCATTTCCTGGATTTGTTTTTCCAACATTACCAAGTCTTAATGATAGTCTATAGACAGTTTTGGCCTTTTTTTTCTGACAGAGTACACAACACGCAAAACTCAGGAGTGATGCTTTAAAGAGGTACACAATGATGAAGGAGCAGTGGTTCAGAAAGCTGCCTATTTAAAAACTCCAAACAGTCAGATGTGACAGTGGTCACAAGGGTTTTCAAATGAGGTGAGAGACGAGAATGTTGACTCCATGTTCAGAAGGCTTGATTTATTATTTTATGCTATATATATATATTACATTATAACTATACTAAAAGAAAAAAGAAAGGAAAGATTTCCAGAAGCTGCTAAGCTAAGAACAGACTAGAAAAGATTTATAACAAACGAGCTGGCTCCGACAGAGAGTGAGAGCCAGCTCTGCTGTGACTGGTCCCTGAACCAAAACATCCACACGAGACCAATCACGGATCACCCTCTTGCATTCCACAGCAGCAGATAATTATTGTTTACCTTTTGTTTGTGGGGCCTCAGTTTCCCAGAAGGAAAAATCCTAAAGAAAGGATTTTTAGTGAAAGGGATGTCTGTGACAGTCAGACTCAGTGTGGCAAGGGCTATCACAGAACCCCAGAAGCCTTCTTTAAAGTGAGCAAAGTACTTTGGGAGGAGAGGTGGATAAAAAAAATAATGTGGGATCTTGGCAAATCCATTCTCAAATCACTTTTCAGCAATGTTCACACAATGGCTGCATATAACAAAGAAAGCTTACTGCGAGTGCAGGAGAATGCAGGAGTACAGCAAGAAAAGCTGACTCTCCTCAGGGTCACTAACTCAACATCACTCATCCGTTTGCTGGGTATGCATTATCCATCATCAAACACTGCCAAGAGAGGTGACAGCATGATGTCAAAGATGATAGGCATTCACTACCTTAGAACCTTTAGGAAGACTGTTTCAATTGCTGCTTTATCTGCACTGAAACCGACTGCAAGTTGGCTCAAGTTGTCCTGCAGAAGTGAAGAAAGAAGAAATTCCTGCAGGAGCTACTGCAAAAACATTACAAGTCCCAAGTCAAAACATGCCAACACAGCCTCAGGCTGGGCTTGAATTGCTATCTCTTTGGGAGGATTCCTTCAGCCAAATAAGGACTCATCCTAGCAACACTGAGTTACTAAGAATAAACTGCATTGAAGGCATCTTATGCTGCAGTGCAAAAGTCTCAAAGCAGACAGAAGTCAAACAAGTAGCTCCCAGAGGAAAACAAGAGCATTCTTTCCAATCATGTGGTAGCTTTTCTACATCCTGAGAAAAGACAATTTAAATTGTCTTTTTATTTACTATTTGTTATTGTGATGTAACAGTACCTAAGATACATCAGTAAAACAAAGAGGGGAAAAAAACAAACCTGACTAGCTGGTTTGGTGGAAGATGGAATTTGTGTGGGACCAGAACAAACTCAAGTAAAATTCAGGAAACTGTTACAACAAAAAGAGCAAAATGAACAAATAAAATTTAAAACTCACAAACCCAGCCTTCATTTTTATATTTTTGCTGCTATTGTTTCTAACATGGCAAACACAACTTTTTTTGAGGCAGAAATATCCCTGACCAATATGTGACACTGTGAGTTTGATTCACAGGGAGATGATCACTTTTTAGATTTACTCAAAAGTGCGATGATGACTTTTTTTACAATTTTATTTGGCTAACACGACAAAGCATCATTTATTCACCAACTCGTAATTTGATGAAGCAGAAGGATAACCAAATGGGCAAATTCTACTAGGATCACGACTGGCTTCAAGTCAGTGGTAAAGATAAAACCAGTCTTTCTGCTTATCATTCTTCCAGGAACAGCTGCTGCTGAAAAAGCTCCAGATTATGTTTCAGAATTGGAAAAAATCATTCAGTCATGCTCTTTGAGCAGCATCAATGTACCATTTATTTTCAGTAGGCAGAGTTAAATCTGCTTCAAGACCTTCCAAAGGGATGGCATCACATTATCACTTGGGGAAAAATAAGATTGTGGAGAATAAAAACTTCAGCATTTACAGATAGACTTGTTTTTGTATCAATTTGGTGAAAAGAATAAACAAATCACCTAGAAATTTTTCATTTTAATTCTTTCAAGTACTTGCTTAAGTTTTCTGTGATTTGTGCACTATTTAATGAGATTTTGTAAAAACATAATCATAAGATTTACATTACTCTATGCTTTGAAAAGTACCTAGAGGTTACTCAACAATAGAACAGTCCATCAAAATTCATTGATTTAATATATTTGAAAAAAAAAAAAAAAAAAGAGCACATTTGGAAATGTCAGACAGGTGCTGTCATAAAAATTACCACCTGAATATGCTACAATATGTGCAGAGACACTTTTTCTATACAGCTATTTTGGTTACTATTACCATACTACAGCCATCTTATCACCCCTATCATCTCTTCACAAATCTAAGCAATTAGACAAATGCAAAACCGCCAAAATTGTGTTGGTTATTGAGAGAGTAACTAACAAACTTATTGCCTCTTTTCCTCTGATTTATTTCTCCCTATTAACATCATGTTCATTACCAAGTTTGCATTTGAGCACCTTGACCACTAACTATGCATTCTATCCTGTTCCCTCATTTTTCTGATTGTTGCAATTTTCTTGTGCTGCTTTGCCAGTTCACTACCAAATACCCTTAGAAGCACAAGCTCGTGAAAACTTCACAATAGTGTTCAAAATGCACAATATAATTTATCTCCCATAACTATAACATTATACATCAGCTGGGCTCACACACTTCACACTGATGTAGCACAGCTACTTTGAAGTCAGGAATCCACAACATATTTATTTAGATCTGGGGCTCAAGGGCTGGGATATTTTGGAGAAGCAACCAAGAAGAGCAGCTTCAAAATAAACATATATGTAAGATCTAAAACTGCACACTTCAAAGTCATGGGAAAGATTTTTATCAGTTTCACTGGTTTGTTATTCAGGCCCAGTATCCGAGTTCATTCCTTTTGCTCTGCTCCTCCTCTCTACTCATCACCCTCCATAGGCTGTCATATCCTACCTCCCAATGCTTCATGGAACTGCATGCAGAACACTGGCACTCAAAATGCCAAACAACAAAGTTAAACCTAGCAGCAGCTACACGGTTCAGAAATCATCCACATTTCCAAAGAGTCCCCAGGAACATAAAAAACAAAAATCTTTGTCTAAAGCATGCTCTTACTCTAAAGTAATGTTACAAGACAGGCACAGTCCTGATAATGCTGAATGTATTGCAGTGTAAAGCTGTAATTCAGGTGAGCTTTATTCTTTGTTTTAACCTCAGAGAAAAAGAAAAAAGATACCACTTTATTGCACTTTAAAGTAAAATAAGAGAAGTCAATATTTAGACATTTTATGAAGGGAATGCTTTCTGGAGTATTATGGACATAGGATGTTGCAAGGTAACTGCCACAACAAAACACAAAACTCTAGGAAGAATTTTAATATCATTATTTCAAAACTTAGTTATCAGAACTTCAAACACTGAACAGCAGCACTTAGTTATAATGTCCCCAAATAAAACTCACGTATTTGGCAGCATTCAAATATTATTTAAAAGCTATATTTTGTTTTAGTTACTGGAGTTCCATTTCTGAATGTTATTTATTGACCAACAAGTGACAAGAGACTTAAACTACAATTATGAGATGTTACAATTTTTTTAATATATTAAAACACATTTGTATATCAAATGATAGAAGCAAATGTCTATTTGCATATCTATGTGTAAGTATGCTACTTAACTAATATAATAATATTGATTACATGACAAATATGAACAAAATTACAGGCATAAGCCATTCTTTCAGGGCTAGAGACCAGCTTTATAAATCTTACTGCTAGATTTGCCTTCCAAATTCTAAATGCCAAATACCAGCCTAATCAAGCTGAAATGACTCTACAGAGCCCTAAGATTTCATTACCCAAGCCAGGTACACATCATACCTGTGGCACTTGCTTGCAGCAAATTCCTCTCTCATCCCTGCTTACCATGCTTTGGTTCATCTCAGAGAGACATCTTGGAAGTCCCTGATTAGCTGAAGTGAATGTCCCATCTTTAATTAGATAAAATCCCTCAAAGGATGGTGTCAGTCAAGGAGCGTCCTTGGCCTGCCAGCGGCAGGGGTGTTCCCCAGATGCAGAGTCCCTTCCAGCCCTGCCAGTAACCACCTGAACAGCACAGGGGCATCTCCACTGGCTGCCCTTGTGAGGGGAATTGTAACTGGCTGGGCCACACACCAGGTGCATCCTTCCCAGCTAAATTGTTCCTGTGTCACTCATCAGCAGGAGGTGTCTGCTGTACATTGTACAAACCAACAGCACGGTGCTGGTGACTGGGGTTGCTGGAGCTAGGAAGTGTTGGCATGGGAATGTTGATATTCCAGTAAGAAGGATAACTGCTAAGAATTTCATTGACTGTTCAGTCACTAAAGGCGGATTGCCCTAATGCAAATGTGTTATGCTTAAATATTTAGTACTATTTAAGGTTCAAGACACTAAGAATCACCTTTATACAATTGCCTGTGTTGCCAAATATTCCTGACTTCGGACTCTGGACAGGAGTATCAGCCAAAATCAAGAGGTGTACGTTGCTGCTCCTAATTGCTACCTGAGCAGCAGCAGGATCCAGCGTATAAAATCATGACTCAATCAATATTGCTGCAGAACAAACCACAGCACATAAATGCCAACTAGAAACAGCCCAATGCAAAACACAAATACTGACACTGAGTGAACAGAGATCCATCCAGCACAAGCCCAAACAAGTCTGAAAATGACTTGACTTTGTTTTTACACTTCTGCCTGCTGGGGCACATTTAGCACTGAAAGCAACTTTTCCTGAAGCACTGCTCATCTGATTTGCAGTCAGTCCCTATAGCACCTTCCTCCCTCTCCTACACTACACCTGAGTCATTGTGAGAGTTTGTTATTGCTGGAATGCTGCAATTGCTGGCTCTGCCCAAATACTACAGTCACATCACCTATAAAATGTAAATAGAAATGCACAGAAAAGTTAAATCTGCTCTTAATGATTATATAACATGGTGATTTCCTGCCAACAGAGAATAGGCCTTTGTTCCATGCCAACATTTAACAATTTCTGCAGAAATAATCTATACAGAAAAAAACCCATAACCTACTTGAAAAAATTTTTTGTAATGTCGTAAATACCTAATTTTTAAAAGACATACAGATAAAAAATACACAGATAAAATGTAAGGTATTCTAAAAATAGCTGTATCAAATAGAACTGTGTCTGTCTCAAAGGGCACAGTTTTAAGGTGTCAGCTTTTCAATCAGTGTAGTTGCAGCAGCACACAAGCCAAGTGTAACCCAGTTCCAAGGACAAGGCCAGGAAAGAAGCCCCCAAAATGCAAGGAGCAAAAACAGAACCACAGAAGCCACATCACTCATGCCATCCTGTTTGCTGTGTTTGGAATTTCTGAAGGACATTTGTTTGTAAACTATTTAAATTCTCCAAATAGAACAGTCTAATTGATATTTATATAATATTCTGCTCACACTTATCTGTATTTCCCTCTCCCTCTTAAACTTCTTTTGCAACAGATGTTATAAAAGTTTTTATACCAGAGTGAATTTTAACAGATACTGAATAACACTGAGTAAAAGTTTCTTAGTGTACTGCTGCACAACATCAGATAAATATTCACAGGTCATATGGATGTAAACATCATAACAAATTTGACAAGTTTTAGTTCAGAAAGCACATAGAATCAAATATTTGAAAAGTCACTATTTGTGACTGTGTTACCATACACAGGAGCAGAGAGTAATCACAGGATCATTTCAGTTGGCAAAGACCCTGAAGAGAGTGGAGCCACTAATCAACGTTCTTATTTACCACACAGAATTATTGTGTTCAGTGCTTCTACAGCAAATAATTATTTCATTTACTATTTCAAAGGCTTCAAAGCTTTTACACTGAAAGAATAGTGAAAAGTAGCCAAGCTTCCTTTGCACAGTGTGAGCTGACATATTGTGCTCCTTGGTCTTGTATTACAAATACACCATTATTCAATTAGATTGCTTGACTTACTGAGTAATCTGAATTATTCTGTACTTCTCAATGGAAGGGGAAGCTTGAGCTGATAGAATCCCTCCCAAAACAATTCTGCTACATACTATAACAATATATAATTCTCATATACCAATTATTAAGTACACTAAGTATTACTAAGTATAAAATGGAAAAGTCAGGTAAACATTTACATTGCCTCCACACTACCAAATAACAGCACATTTAGAATAAAGTTTGTTCTAAAGCAACAGTCCTTTTATCTGAATATTGTTTCAAAAACTTCAAATTAAATGTCTTTTTCCAAACAAGTAGTATTTCAAAAACTACGTTCACAAAGCTGTTGGGCAGATTTTCACCCTGGTAGAGCAGCATAGCACTAGAGAATTCAATAAACCCTTACCCATTCCAACCAATTAAGAAACTAAAATCAGTGTTTCAAAAGGCATGCACAGGCACTTCTCCCACCGAGACCTTCATTTTTTTAAAAAAGGTCACATGCTACACTGTATAACACTATATACATAAAAACTCTTCACACACAGGCCATTATAATTTCAAAAATTCAAAATTGTATCTTACCAAGACTGAACTCCAGCTTTGGCTCATTTGCAACTCTCTGAATACCTTAAAAGGTCAAGAAAAAAAAATATTAGAGATAATTTGATTTCCATGTCTTGCTTTTTAACACATAATAAAACTTTCACATGCCTATAACTACTGCCATTGCCACTGAAGTAACATTTTATGTTAGAAACTCATGGTCAAAGCAAACTTGGATGAAATACTTGCCTGAAAAAAGGCTACTTTTGAAGAAGACTTCCTTCTTAATGGAAACTTTCTGTTGCTGGGAAAGGAAACTAGGAAAAAAACCAGGTTTTCATGGCTGTGTTACTTGTAAGATTTTCAGTCACAGCGACTGACTATATATGTGTTGGGAAAATATTAAGTCTCATAAGTAATTTTTAAGTAGGTATGTCATCACAATTAAAACAAACTCCATGTTTAGTGAAAGTAGGTAGATCAGGTTAATATAGTAAAATATAAACACATTATTGATCCACAAACAAACTGTATAGCAATAACCCAACTTCTTTTTGTTGGAGAATAAACACATTAATTCCTCTTCTTACAAAACTGGAACAGGAACAGTTTAATCCATTGTGGAATTATGTTTATTGCAAAGGGCAATATTTTCTTTTGCTAAAATAAAGGAGTGAATCACAGAGATGCAACAAGAGAAAAGTAGGAAGCAAGGAGGGATAGGTGAACAACACAGTGTTTACCTGATGCACAAACTAATTAGATCACAACTACAGTTTCAATTAACTTGTAGAAGTTACACTCTCTTTTTGACATTTTTGTACTGTCTCTAGTAAGCATTATTAATTTTTGGTCAGTATTGAAGAAATTGGTCAGATGGGAAGGATTGAGTTAGTATATGAACTGGAGTAAGATTTTTGCTAAAAAAATAATTTAAAAACCTACAAACAAAAAAATTGCCCCAAACTTATAGCTGTGTCTGCTCCATAAAAACATTATGCTGCTAAGTCTAGATTCACACTGCTCTCGTTAGTGTAGCTATTCATTCACATCTGTGTGAAGAAAATTACAGCTGCAGAGCTTAGATAGGTCAAAAAGAAAAAGAAATTGGGGAGTTTTTTTGGTTTGGTTTTTTTTTTAATGGAGCTTTAATAAATTTCTGAGTTGAACTCTGCCAGTAGCATATTGGCCTGAAACACCTTCATGAATATGCTGGCTACAGCATTAAGTGACCGGGCAACTGAAATACAGTCTTCTGGCTCCAGTGCACCACCAAATACAACATATGGCTACTTGCATTCAAATCCCCAGACTGCTTTTACATCACATAGAACAAACCTGGGATAGTAGTTTAAGTATCGCTAAAGATTTATACATTCATCAACATTATCAGACTACATTTTAAACAGTAATCTATATAGGACATAAAAGAAGAAAAAAATGCTTTAATTCTTATTAGAAGAAAATAGGTTAGAGAGAAAAACTCAAACACAGAAATCACACATTTGTTCCCATGAAGGTTATGTGCATAAACCAAAACATACCAGGGGAAAAAATTTAAAGACCATTTTCATCAGTTTATTTCCTCTGAACTGCACTTTGACAGGTAAGAAGTTGAACAGCATTTCGTACCCTGCTTGTGACACTATCTGAACTGCCACAGAGACTGGGCAACTTTCATTGTACCGTTCCATAAAATGAGTACATGCACTTACTCGTAAACTGGGGCTCTCCTAGACTGTCTAACTGGGATGAAGGGAAAAACTGTCGTGCTTCATCTGATGATCTCTCCTCTTTGATTTCCATGATCAGCCTCCGGAGCTGCTGAATTTTATTCCACAAATCTTCCGAGTTCACCTCTCCCAGTGCCACAGCACAAGATTCACAGTCTGGCTTTGATGCAGCTTCGAGGCAAAGATCCAGTTCTGCACTCAGAAAGCATGAAAGCAGCTCTTAGGGACTGTGATTGGAAAGGGGGATGATGGAAATACCGATTTCACAAACAGTCAAAACCACTACATACACACTCATGTTCATGGTCACAGAACCATGCAGCCCCATCTACCTCGGCAGTCAAATCCCAGCTCCTTCAGAATTGGCAGTGCTAAACATATCCACAGAGTAGTTCCAAGATCAGCTAACAGATGGCTAAATTAGGTGGCAGAATCAAACCAAAATGGGAAATCCTTTTCCAGCACAGATTCTGCAGCCTACCAGGCAGCTCTCTGAGCTGCTAATTTGACAAAGAATTTGATTTAGCAAGGGCAGCAGACACGGTTCTGTCAGAGAGTGGGATTCACCAGAATTAATGTGTCCATCATCTCTTCTATTAAAGATCTCCATTATGCTCAGCCTCTCATTCATCCTTGCCAGAATACAATCAGGAACATATGCAGATAATTTAACATGACATAACTCCTCTGTGAAGACTCAACAGGTTATATGTGGGAGCTTCAGACCTCATTATTATCCATGTGTCATTTGCTGTTCTGCCTGGAGTCTAATTGTTTAATGATCAAATTTACTGAGAACAAAAGAAGAAGGGGGGGTGGAGGAAGCTGAAGCTCCCAAGGAATCCAGGTAAGTTGCAAGGGCTGGTCATTTGATTAAGATTAGAACAGGAAGAAAAAACATCTCATAGGCATTTAAAATTCTGTAGAATAGATAGCTTCACAGAGTCACAAATTCAATGTGGCATTTAGGGCAACACACACCGAGAAGATCAAACTGGGAAAGAAAGAAAACCAATTTTTTTTTTTTTAAACAAGTTACTAACTAATTTAGAAGAATAAAACTCTATAAAACATCTGCGCTATTGTATTAACAAGGATTGAAGTATTTAGTATCATTCTGAACTAAATCAGCCATATATCATATCACTGGACAAAACAAAACACTGAAAGGTTTTCATACTTAGTTTGAAAATCCAGACAACATAGAAAAGTTATTTTCCATACAACTTAAATTTCTTTTACTACCTTGAGTATCTAACCTTGGGCACTCGCACACGTTATTCTAAACCTGCTTGCACTTCATAAACTGAGCATCTGCCAGTTACAATAACCTCTGCTTTTATGGTTATGGAGGGGATAAAAGATGAAACCTCAAGTCTGGAAGCCTCTAAAAACTGTATACAAATCCCTGTGGAGGTCAGACAAGTTTTTTGTCTGGGCTGGATCTAAGGAAATCGAACTGTGTGGCTGCAGTTGCTGCTAAAAATGCTGGGTAACATTTCATGTACCAGCTGGACCATAGATTTCATGAGGAAAGACTGGAAAGAGAAATAAAGCGGAAACATCTGCTTCAGGGGCAGATAAAAAGCTAATAAGGATTCAAATGCTTGCCTTTAACCCTGACTCAGTCAGGAAAAACACGTATTCAATTCTTGAGAAAAGAATATTCAAAATCTTAGAGAGGTTTAGATGTTCATTTGATCCTGTTTTCAGATAAGATCTTTTCTTGAGCGACCAAACCTCACCAAGATGTGCTCTGCTGTTTGTCCCAGATGACTGAAGAGAGAGAAGATTTAGCTGTAAGCTCTCCTGGGATCTGGTACTCCATGTGAGCCATACTTTCATGAGGTAACCTTCAGAAAGACCAGTATTTAGAAGAGCTACTAACTTTTCTGTTGCTCTGATAAGGTCTACACCAGCAGAGTGCTCTACTTCCTCCTGTCATTGACACCAATGAGTCTGAAGTCAGTTGTATTTGATAGCATTTTGGAGCTACTAGTGGAAAATTGAAAGGAAAAGTATGTAATAAACCAGCATCAAGACCAAAATAAACTAACTAACTTTAATTAAAAAAAAAACCCATAAAACAAAAACCAACCAAACTTTAAAAACTGAACAAAAAAAAAAACCAAAAAAAAAAAAAACACACACACACACACACAAAAAAAAGCCACCAAAATGCACACACACAAAAAACAAACCACAAAGTTAACATCTGCTTATACCATTCAACCTTTAAAAGCACAAAAGCACAGACAATTTTAATAAAAGCAGTCTGGATATCCAAAATACCTTAGGTGAAAGAAAAGCTGTCAGAGAAACAAGTCAACACTTAACAGCCAAAATACAAATATACTAAGGTGTTCTTTTCTTTTATCTGTTTATCTTTAAATGGAAATAGGAACAGTAATCTTGCCTTGAAATATCCTACCACTAGCTTGATAAAAAACATCTGCTTTGGGAGGAAATCTGTACTTTTCAATTCATGAAATCGTGTTATTTACATTTACCTCTTAGCTGTAAAAATCAGATTGCCAAGCTCAAAAGGCATACTGAATCATTATTAATATGCACGGAACCAGAAATGGAGAGTGAAATGCAGTAGGAGCAGGCATAATTCTAATCTAGCGCTAGGTTTTGAGATGTGGAAATTCATTCTAAACTATCACTTTAGAACACTACAGTCTGCTAATACTTAGTCCCTTGGAGTACTCTGACAGCTAAGTTAAATTCTGAAAAGCATATGAAAATGCCTGGAAAATACTCATCACTGCACATGTAAGAAGTTTCATTCTGCAGTAAGAACGAAGGTATCAGTAGGTATGCTGATACCAGTATACCTGGTATCAGTACATAAATTACCCATTTTCCATTCTGTTTCAATGCACATAATCACAGCATGGTTTGTGTTGGAAGGGACCTTAAAGATCACCTAGTTCAATCCCTCTGCCCCTGGACAGGAATACCTTCTGCTAGACCAGGTTGCATCCAACCTGGCCTCGAACACTGCCAGGGATGGCACATCCACAACTTCTCTGGGTAAACTGTGCCTGTCCCTCAGCATCCTCACAATGAAGAATTTCTTCCTAACATCTAAACCTGTTCATTTTTAGTTTAAATCCATCCCCCCTTGTCCTATCACTCCACGGCCCTGCAGTAAGTCCCTCTCCAGCTCTCCTGTAGATCCACCTTTAGGTACTGGAAGGTTTATGTACCAAAAACCATCTTGCCAGAGGAAACACAACATGAAAAATGCATGCTGGTAAGAAAGTCTGTTGCAATAAAGGAGCACACAGGTTTATTTATGTTATAAAGATCATAATTTCTATGCTCTTTCCC